>NC_073304.1:63695555-63935555 GCF_027595985.1 Sorex araneus | reverse complement strand
TATTTTCAATTTTTTTGAGGGGTCCTCCTTAGCAGGATGGTACTCGCAAGGCCATGTGATGCTGAAACTCACACTCAGGACCTCATGCATACAAGGTTTGTGCTCCAGCCCTTCTAGCTATCTTCCTGACTCCCATTATTCAAATGGTATCATATTCATTTCTTCAGAGGGATTGGAAGCCACCATCTTCCATAATACTTCGACTACATATTGCTCTATCTTTTCTAAGTTAATTTAAGGTAGGTCTCTAATGTATTCCATCATAACCTCACATCACACTATCCTGATCTAGAATTTCTGTTTGCTGTGTTTGTGTCCACGATGACACAGTATCTGTGTAGAGGATTAGCTGATCAAAATAAAGTTATCAGTATAACTTAGTAAAGTTCTGGCATCTAATATCTACATGCTTCAGAACAATGTTGGCTAAAAAATTGTAGGAATTGGTCAAGAAATTGTGGAAATAAGATGCCTGTGCTTTTGTGACTCGGAGTGATGCATGGCTTCACCCCCTATGAGACAGATTTCTTACCATAGAGGCATTCTAGCACTTCTGTTGTTAAGTTGTCAGAACTTGAAGATTCCATTATAAACTGCTTTCCATTCTTACCACAGGTCTCCTAAAATGACTTAGAAAATGTTTTTGTTTGCCGTATTTGATGTCGGTAGACTAGCAAGGTAATGCTCATTGGTAGTTAACCCTATATTCACAATTTTCCAGCTCCTAAAGAAACAAACAAAAAACAATTTTAAAGCACTTTATAAAAATCCCAGTTTGGGTATTTGCAGATAGTGATTTGAACTTTATACCTGCAGACATGTGGCTTCATTAGGAGGAGCAACTCTTGTCCTTAGTCTTGCTGAGTTTGTCCCTTCTATGTGTTCAGTGTAGAAGGTTTGTTGTGGTCACAGGATATGTGTTAAAATCTCATTAAGAGGACTGAATTGCCAGTATGAACTGTTCTCACAATAATGGTGTTTAAAAAACCATTTTTTTAGTGCCATTGGCCAGGGAGATGGCTCACAAGACTGGAGTACATGCTTGGCATTTAGGGAAAAAAATCCTCAGTGCTTCCTGGTCCCCTGAGCACAGCCAGGTATGACCTCCTCCCCAAAAGGGCTCTTAACCAAAATGATGTAAAAAAATCAAATATATTATGTTCTCGTGGACGTGATTTTCATATCTTATGAAAACATGTCTGAGTAGGTGTTATACACTAGCATGCTTAATGAACTGGATAGCCAAGTACCTGTAGAGTCTAAATCCTTCTAAAAATGCATAAGAGCCTTGCAGTAAAACAAGGTATGCATTTTTCCCATTTAATTTATTACATTATCTCAAGTCCTGCTTTTCTGGTTAAATAGGGATGGTTTACCTGTATCAGGATTTTTGAAATAAGACTTTTGAAGTGCACAAGCATCACTTGCTCACTCTTTGATGGATTTAAGCTGCCTTTTGTTTCTTACCACCTTTTCCCTGTTATAAACAAGCAGTGAAATTCTTGTTTGGACCACTTTTATTGAATAATCATGTCCTTATTTCTTCCTGAACAACCATCTCATTAACACCAGTTGTTTCACCTTGAACTGATTTCATTTTAAATGCATGAATTTTTCTTTTACTTTTGGAGTGAAGACTTCCAAGAAGTACTCAGGAGGTCTGAAGACCCCTACCAGCAATCTCAGTCAACAGGCCAGAAACTGAATGCAAGGCTTGCATTTTACCCCTTACCCTGAATGTGTTACCTGCCAACTCTGTACCACATTGTTAGTTTTCAATGTCAAGGATGCCTTTGAGTTGTAGCTTAAGTGATAACTAGACTTAAACATTTTTTAAAAACTCACCTTTCTATCTTTATTCTCATCTAGCATGTTCTGAAATATAGTTTATTTCATCCATTGTTCCTTTTTCCATTAGTTATTACAACTATGGTCAAAACAAAACATGACCTCAAACATATTTATTCAAATGACAATCTCATTATACAAATCTTTTTGCTAATTTCTCTTTTGCAGTAACCTTCACAAGCAACTTCAACTTCTGAAGAAAGAGGGATTCATTAATTTATAGTCAGTGAAGCCTTTTCTGGATGATAGCATTTTTAACCTTCCCTGCCACCCTCTTTTCTTTCTCAACCTTCTAAATTTGAATCACCCCACTGTGTTAGTTTTAAAAATAAAAGGCTTAGGAATATATAGAGGAAGGAAGAGAGCTAATAGTTTAGCAGGCTATAGGACTCTTTTGCTGAGTCAGTGAGAAAACATATTTCTGAATAAAAATGTGTCTGCCAGCAATAGGAACTGTAGTTGTTGTATGGGTTGGATCAGGTTTGTATTGTCAATGTAGTCATCAAGCTTCAAAACGCTACAAGCAATTTTGTGGTACATTGAAAAGATAGTTCTAAGGAACATTAGTGCACACACACAGATACATTCTTCAAGTTGTGAGTTTTTTGAAAATAGCTTCTGCACTTAAAATCTTTCTAAATATTAAAACTCCTGAAAAGAAAAATCTTCCTGGAAATCTAAGAGTGGATAAAATATACTTGAAGACCAAACTATACACTCCCAAGAAAATATATGATATGTTTGTGCATATTGATGCAGTGCCAAAATCCTTCCTGGAGTACAACACAAAGTGATTGTGAATTCGCAGGAGTTGAGCACATCTTACTAATATGAAGCCAAGCTCAGAATGAAAGCAAGAGCCTGGGACCTCTCCCTCTATGTGTGAGAAGATGGTCCTCTTGATTTACTGTTCAGTGACCATCTGACCAAACCACTCTCACCTTATCATTAAAAATGAAAGTCTCCAGAAGCACAATGGCCATCACCCTTCCCTAAATTTACTCTTAGATGTCAAAACACTATTGGTGTGGATGAACAGGATGTAGCCTGGTGCTCTCCCCAGAATTTGAGCAGAACAAGAATTTATTGTGCTATCATTTGCCTTTAGTTTCATTCTGTTTAGAAACTCATCCTAAATCATCCTCAGCCTAAAGATCCCAAGAAGTTAAAATATGGGAGTGAATGGACAAACTTTAGATGAAAATAACTCAAATTTACTCAAATTTAAGGTTATTCTACCCAGAATATGAGCATGTTGGTTTCATTTCTACAGGAAATGTCTATAGAGTATGGGTTCATTAAAATGACCATTTCACTGTAAAAAATGTTTTACATCTCTCAAGTGAATTTCCAGATATGTTAGAAACACCTCTATCATGCACCTCATATTTTAGCAGGTAGTGACTCCCCCCCCTCTCCCTGCTCCAAACCCAGTTGTCTCTGTTACCCATGTACAGAGTTATTTAACCAAATTATGGTTCTTCCAGCATCTAGCCAGATGTTCTCACCTCAAAAAGGTGGTTTTACCCTGCTAGCTAACAGAACTAAGAACAACAACGAAAAAAGACATTGGAAAACCAAGTAGTTCTGTGATAGAAGATTGCTAGAACTGAATCCTATTCATAGCCTGATTGAGTATGTCTAAGAAGCCAACATTAAGTGCTAAAGCAACTGTATGAAGTTGTCACTCCCTTTTCAGGCAGATAGATTAGACCTATAGATAGGTGCTCTGTTATTTTTATCTTAGCCAAAGGGTTGTTTCATAACTCTGTTAAAAGTTGATTATTTTATCAGACGTACTTTGAAGCTTATATTTTTTTCAGTCTCTGAGGAAATTAGGTGGTAAATAATAAAAAAAGACAGTGAAAATAGTCTGATGCCAGTGCTTATGTAGTAAAGACCAAAAGAATCAGGAGGAGAGTGACAGGGAATGCAAGAAAACAAAAATGAATCAAAAGTCTAAGAAACAAAACGTATCCAGCAAGGAAATGGCCAATACAACATTAGGTGTATGCTGTATTCAGATATTCAATAACAGATAGGGCTATGTCCTTCCTGGGCACTGATTATACAGAGAATAGTTGAGTTTGTTGGTTGTGAAGTAGTGGGGAGGAACAAAGGAGGAAATTCTTGAAGAATGAATGACAAAGCTTTGGCCACCCAGTCAAAGCTTCTTGACTTGAAATGCAGATGCTTTGACCCCTCCCAAGACATTAAGATTTACTTATGCAGATGGGACCAAAGGCCTTTAAGAAAGACCTTTAAGAAAATCAGATGATTCTGCATTTATGGACACAGATAACTTTAACACTTTGACACCAGTGCTACAATATGTGGTGAACTATATTTGAATGTAAGCCACCCATGGTACAGACACCAATATGTTAAGACCTCATTTGAGAAAACTGTAGGTAAAGGAAAGAAAGTTTGTACATTCCTATTGTAGCCACACAGTAGAAACAATAAACTTGTAGTGGAAAAATATGCTATGTTAAATCAATCAGAAAGAATGAAAGATGGACCTTGATTACAGCTGCACTGAGAAAGGAGGTTAGAGATGCCACAGGATAGTGGCACAAACTGCCGACTTCAGGCTTGTTTCCTGGATTCAAAGCAGCCTTTGCCCTTCATGGCTAGAGATACTCCTCACCCAAATTGGACAAAACAATAGCATCTCAAAGAAACCTCTGAAAATAATTAAGCATGATAATTCTGGATTATCTTTAATTAGAGGGAGGCTCTGTGGCACTCAGTGCTTTGGAAGGTCAGGCTGTGTTTGTTACAAGTGATCTGTCACTGTTGCACGCACACATTATTCATTGCATTCACCTCTGATCCCAGCCTCCTCTAAATAGTCTTCCCCTAGGCTCCTGCACTTAGGCTGCAAGGAAAAATGAAATCCCCTCATGCTATTCCTTCTGCCACTACTAAATGATGTGATCTTTCCAGGATGAATTAAGATGGAGAAAAATCTCCTTTCTCTCTTCTGTTTGGTCGGCTGGCTCTTTGGTGCCATACCCATGACTGAATCCCTACAGAGGACTCAGCCCTTGTTTCTACAGGACCAGTACCCAGGGTAGAGAAATTGCTTTTATCCCGTTCTGAGGCCTAAGAATGCCAGCCACATGGGATAGATGCAAGAAAGAAAAGAAGTGAAAGAGGCTTAGAGAGAACAGGAGAAAGCCAGGATGATGCCAAGGGAGAAAAAGGGAAGAAAGAAAAAACACCAGTGCCATCTCATTTAAATCAACTTTTACTGCTTTGCATTTTTTTGTTTATAAGGCTCCAAGGCAGAAAGCATTACCAATCCAGGACTAACACTGAGAGGCTTTGTTCCTCCATGTGTCCTGGCAGTACTCGGGGATCACTCCTGGTGGTGCTGGGGGACTGTATCATGGGCCTTCGATCTAACCTGGGTCAGCTATGTGCAAGACAAGCAGCTTCCTCACTGTACAGTCACTCCAGCTCTGGTTCTCTCCTTGTACTAATTCAGGCCCCTCTCAGTGCTATCTTGGTTCTTTCTCCCTTCACACCTTACCATGTTGCTTCACATCACTGAGTTGGCTCCGCGACCCATTTGCAGAGAGTAGAGGTCTTTCCTACTGTTCAGTTTGGTGTCCTCACAGCAGAAGACATAGATGCCACACATAGATAGATGGTCAGCTGAGTATTCACTGAAGACTTAAGCTAATTTTATATCTAGTTTTATAATTAGGTTTAAGCTTTCATGGTGTGGCTTTGTTGGTTTGATGGTGGGGCACAACCACCAGTGCTCAGGGCTTAATCCTACTTTGTACTCAAATATCCCTTCTGATCTGATGGGGCTTGTGCAAACCTTCCACTGTTGATGGTCTTTTCATAATCTCTTGGAATCTTCTACAGTTTCTCCTTTTCTGAGGTGTCCACCCATCACTGGGTGGTGTCAGTTTCTTCTCTTCAAAGAGGTCAGGATTTGCATGTCAAAAGGCCTGGTCTTTATATCTTTAGGCTACTTTAGGTTGGGCAATCTCTTCTTAGTTTTTATAACTTGCCAAAAATAAGTTATCAGCCCCCCCCATGTATGCAACAATACTCTTTTCTTTGGTCAGAGAATTTCAAATGTATTTTATTGCAGCACCATCACAATGAATAGAATAGAATAGAAATTTTGTTAAGAATTAAGTATGACCTTGGAAGTCAGACCTGGGTGCTGTCACTTGCTCCCTGTTCATAGGTAGAAAAATTCTGCCTTTCCTCTGTGCCTCCCCTGATGCATCCCTCTCACAGGGTTTAGATGAAAAAATGTGGGTAAAATTACCTGACGTAAACATTCCAAAAGTGTGATTTTGATTTTCTTCCTTCCCTTTTAATTTTGAGTTGAACTGCTTTGGGTTGATTATTTTATTTCCTCTTTTTGTGTTCTAAGTGCAAAAATACGAATTAAGGAGCACTCCATGGTTCCCCTGGATAACATCCACTCCACAACAGTTAAAAGTTTAAAAGTGATCAAGTTTATCAGGAGGGCTGTTGCCTCCAGCCAGCAGGGGCGAGTTCCACATCAGCCCTGCCTGTGGCATTGGTTCCATGTTGAATTGTTTGCTAATGATCAATCTACATTTGTGAATTATACGGTTAAAAGACTAAGCTTTGGGGATGTTTATGCTACTTTTATTTGTATTAACTGACAAGGACATTTTGCATAAATAGGAAAAAAATCTCCTCAGTAAATATAGCCACCAAGTATTTGCATATGGTCTCATAAAATTATCTCTCTATCTTTATATTTTATTGTAATGGGTTTCAAGGACTTCTCTTTGCTCCACATCTGAATATTTACTGACAAGAGCATGCTGTTGCAGTCTCTTCTGTTATAACCCAAGGAAGCAGCACCTTTTCACCTTTGAAAGCAGCGTTTCCATATTACTCATGCCAGTCTTTTCTCACTAATTTTATGATTATAATGAGGCAGTGGTGCACTAGTTAGCACAGATGACCTTCTAATTGAAAGACTGTAAATTCAATCTCTGTCGCTGGGCACCAACAGAAATTTAAATAAATATAAGCTCCTAAAACCCTTGTGATGGGCTGGCCTAATGACCAAGGGCTAGAGAACCTGAGTCATTGTCACAGATACTGCTGGCCACTTCCCAGTGTTAACTACAGGAGTCCTTAGAAGCAGGTTGCCCTCCCAAAGCAAAGGGAGATGAGGGACTCTTCCCTGGCTCTGATTCAGGCACCATCTCTAGCAAGATATTCTGCAACATATGCCAAGTTGCTGTTTCCCTGTTTTAAACAAAATGCTTCCGAAAACAAGAGTCTGAACAGAAGGGGAAGCTCCATTCTCAAATTGGATCTTCGCAGAACCAGCAAAGGCTTATCTACCAGGCCACCTTTTGTCCACTGTCTTTTATAGATTCAGATGCAAGAAGCTGCCCAGAGCTGTGTGGCCATCAGCTCCTTGTTTGTTCTATTCACTGCCATTTTTCACCCCAATGACCTTGGACAGCAATCCAATTCAGGTTTCCAGAATGAAATGCCCTGAGGATCAAGATGGGCGTGGAAATGGTCAGTCTGAGGAAGGAATCCATGTTGGCAACATTTGTACCAAATAATTGAGCACTTGCCCTTGATATATTTTTGACCTTCCAGTTGTAGCTTTACCGTTACACGTATGTGTTTCTTTTTGGGAGCCACCTTGAATCTCTTTTTGAAACAAGTTGCATGTGATTAAAAAAAAAAAAATTAAAAAAAAAACCTGAAGTGGATGCGTGCAAATATATCCCAGGATCATTTTAACAACTACCCCAAAAATGGCACCACACTGCTGACAACACCTTCAAGCCAGTTATTGGTTATTGGCTTGTCAATAAGGTGTGTCTTTATCCTGAGATTATCACACAAACACAATGGAAATTTCCCATTGCTTTTAAAGTTTTGCATTCTGTATATTTGGTTGTGAGACAAATAGAGCAAGCTTTGCCGACTTCATTTTCATTCTTGGCAGCATGTTTTTATCATAAGGCAGATAGTCATTAATTTACAGAATCAACGCTGGGAACAGCTTTTGTGATCTCATATTAAATTTTCCCCTGAATCCGCCCCTTGGCAAAAATTACTCACATCGTTAAAAAATATTTAATTAGGCTGTAGTTTATACCCAGCTCACTGGGGAAATGTTGGAATTAATATGATTTGCATGAATTCTGTTTCTCTTTTTCTGTCAGAGATTAGTTTTGAATTCAGTTCAGAGGGTCGTTGACACTGCCAAGGACTCACAATCGTGAAGGTCAGACAGGTAGCAAATACTTCCCCTGGGTAGGTTCCCTGAAAAGACAGCTCAAAATTGCTTTTAATTATGGGTTACCTGAAAGGCCACTTGCTGTTTTTATTTTTCCACAGATCCCTGAAACACTGCATGATGGCAAGTTTTAGGTAAACCCATTTTATTTCCACCTACAACAGATTGGATATTGTGTAGACAGAGATGTGCTTCAGTTAGTGAAACTCAAATATTTCTCTAGTAGCATCCTGATTTCTCTTGGTTGTTCACAAAAGAGAAATGTCTTTTCACTTAGTACTGAGATAGATCTGGAATAGTCTTGTAAGACAGCCAGCCAGCCGTGAGTGACTAAATTTCTACATAGCATTGCATCTGCTTGCTTAATTATCTCTCAAAGATAAGATACAACATTTAGTTATGCATTTCCTTGTTTATTCTTCTATGAGTTGGGGGGGGGGGCAAACCTTAGGGAATCCACAACCCTGTGTCATTTTTTTCAAAAGAAAATTTAATGGAATATTTAATTAATAATCTAATCAATCAATTAATCTTGGTTACATAAGTGTTGAAATCTCATTCTTTTTCACAGCTCTATCAATAAAAGAAGTGAAATGGCTACCCACTTATCAGGATAATAGGAAACCGTTAAAGACACAAAGAAAAATTAACATTGTGTTAATTCTGCTACACTGGCCCTGAATTTGCCAGTGCTTACAAAGTCTTTACATTTCAGATAAACTTTAGCTCACTCTCTGGGATTGCAAGTATACCTTTTATGTCATAATGTTTATGAATAGTGGGGGAAAAAAGAGATTAGGTTTAAAAAAAAATACTCCCACAATTTAGGTCTGCAGCTCTAAGTCACGTCACACTCCTGTAATAAGGGGCATTTAAACTGTTTAGATTTTATCTCTGTCTCTATTGTTGAGTTTTAAGTTTAAAAAAATAAAAAAATCTGCTATAAAAATGTGTTCATATTATAAAGTGCTGCTGACCAGCCAACTATTGATGAATACATGTTTATATTTCAAATGATTTATATGGAGCTTCTTTCAGCACTGGAAAACTGAATCAGTTTGACCCTCAGTTCCAAAAATTCTGAGTCACGTCACACACGGGAAATGGAGACCAGGTATATCCATTGCAGTCAAAGCCCTGGTTGGTAGTAACAGGGTCCAGATTATTCAGAGTGCTCTAACTTGTAAGGAACAACAGGAGAGAAAAAATACTGCGCATATATATATATATACATATATATGTATATATATACATATATATATATACACACACACACATATGCTTTCTGGTCTGCTATTGTAGGATGATTTACGCAAAATAATGATTTTACCATCTTATTTAGTTCACAAAACACCTTGCAAGCTAGATGCAGGTACTCCATTTTAAAGATGAGGAGAAACCAACTTTGAATTCAGTATCTCCTTTATACATATTAAAACACTGAACCTATAGGGAATTACCAACCCACACATATGAACATAATGATTTAATCTCAAAACTGAGACTGGAATTGAGTTTTCCTCCCTATCTGCATAGCACTCTTTCTGCTCATTGCAGGCAAATAACACTAATAATAATCATTGCTTGTCATCCCATTGTTCACCAATTTGCTCGAGTGGGCACCAGTAGCATTTCCATTGTGAGACTTGTTACTGTTTTTGGTATATCCAATACGCCATGGGTAGCTTGCCAGGCTCCGCTGTGTGGGCAAGATACTCTCAGTAGCTTGCCAGACTCTCCGAGAGGGGCTGAGGAATTGAACCTGGGCTGGCTGCATGCAAGGCAAACGCCCTACCCGCTGTGCTATGGCTCCAGCCCAATAATAATAATAAAGTGAGAATGCTGAAATAAATAGCACAGCTGTTTCCCTTGTACCTTTGTTAATTTACTTTGCACTATTTGCTTTGCAGAAAGTCATCTCAAGTCTTTTGAGATTCTATAAAGTATAAATGTTTATAAATTGATGTCAGGGCTTTTGTGTTACTATATCATGCTCAGCACGAAAGTGATAATCTTTCCCATAGTCCTTTGCTCTGTTCAGTCTATATCTTCTTCCTTGATAATCTCTATTCTCTGGTCAGAGTCTAAGAGTTTGATTTCACTGGACATTATTGTTTCCCTTGCTTTATTTCTTTATGTACCACCTCTGCTTGAGGTTATCTGAGATGTCTTTTTGTCTTCAAACTTATTTCAATTAGTGTGACTCCCTCTAGTTCCGGGCATGAGATAGCAAAAGGCAAGATTTCATCTTTCATCTTTTCTGTGTCTTAGTGGTATTCCACTGTGTGTTTGCATCACATATTTTATTTATTTATTTATTTATTTTGGTCACACTGGGCGATACTCAGAAGTTATTCCTGACTCAGCTCTGCACTCAGGAATTGCTGCCCTGTTGGTGCTTGGGGAACCATACGGGATGTGGGGAATGGAACCTGGGTGAGCCCCGTGTAAGGCAAACAACCTACCCACTGTGCTATCACTCCAGCCCTGCATCATATCTCCTTTAACCACTCTATTATTGGCCACTTATCTTGTTTGTCATAGAGATGCAATGAACATATGCATGCATATATCTTTCTCAATGGTGTTTTTGTATTCTTCAACTAGATACCTATGAGTGCAACTGCTGAATCTAGTTTAAGTCTTTGAGAAAGTTCCATGCTGTCCTCAAAGAGGCTGAACCAATTTACATTCCCACCAGCCATGAATGAGGTTCCATTTTCTTCACACCCCTTCCCCACCATTTGTTATTTCTGACCTTTTAAATATATATTTCACTAAAAACTAAAAGATTTTTTTATGTGCCTGTAGTTGTTCTTATGCATGTCTTCCTTGGTAAAATGTCTGTCTGGCTCTCCTCTGCATTTTTGATGGGATTTTCTTGCTTTTGTCATTGTTTTAAAATCTTGGATATTAGCTTTGTCATATGTGTGAATATGGATATTTCCCCTATTTAGTAGAATATCTTTTCATTTTAGCAATAGTTTCATTCACTGTGCAGAAGCTTCTGAGTTTGATTCATTTTCATTTATTTTTACCTTTGTTTTCCTTGCCAGTAGAGTCGAGTTCTCAAAGACACCACTGAAGCCAATATCATGGAGTGTTTTGCCTCTGTTTTCTTCAGTGTATTTTATAGTTTGATGTCTAATGTCTAAGACTTTAATTCAGTTTACATATTAACTCTTTTACTTTTTTCAGATAAATTCAAATGGCTTTGTGAAATCTTTCACAAAGTAAGGTAGATTCACTAATTGCTGCTAGTAGAAGGGAATTCATATAAACATATAATAGTATATTTATATTATAAAATGCAGGAAATCATTTAAAAGACAGTAAGAAAGAGTTGTATTTACAGCGAAGAAATTATACCAGTGCAAGTAGGAGGAGGATGTCAACTCAGTTATGCAAAAGAATTTAGGTGACTGTGAAAGTCAGAGAATCTTTTCTTGATGAGTATTTGCTTTGTTATTCATTTGCTTTATACTGTAGCCCCCTACTTGAAGAATACAGAACTGCTGAGTCCTGATTTTCCCTTCCTCAGGTCTCCCCAAGGTAGCAAGTCTCAACGTTTCATTCAATGGTCTTAAGAATGAAATCCCAGCAATGGATAAAATCATAGTTTACATATCCTTTTTTTTGTCTATTTGAAAACAAGGATTACACAGTCTCTTTCTTTCCTTTACTCTGAGTAGGAATACTTTAGGAGAACAGTTCTTGAGACTATAGTTTCCTTCTGATAGCACCCATTATCTCAGCAGTCTTTCTGACCTAACTACATTCCCAGGAAACTTTCTGGTACCTATGTATACTGTTTTACTAATGAAGGGAGAAAACCACACATAACATACAATTATCACGGTTTAAGTGGATTGTTTTTATGAATATACATACTTGAAGAGAGCTACATTTGAAATATATTAAAAACACAAGATTACAGTTTTGGTAATTTCCTAAAAATTAAGAAAATTAATCATTATTCTCACTGAGTAACATGTATTAGGGTATTTTTGTTGTTGTTGTTGTTTATTTGTTTGGGGGCCGCACCTAGAGATGCTCAAGAGATCATATGAGGTGCCAGGGGTCAATGCTGGGTTAGTCCTGTGCAAAGCAACCGAGCACAGGACTGGTTTCTCCTCTGAAGCCAGCTCCTGGTAACTCCTTAGGAAATAGAAAACAGTGTCACCATTATAAAGGGAGTCGGGGAGTGTTTCTCAGTTAGGAAGGAACACCCCTTTCCAACGAAGTGTCATCCATTCTATTATTTATCTTTCTGATTCTTATATTAGTTTCTTAATAATTACTGGGGGAGGGGGGAACAGGAAGAACACAGATAAGTAATAGTAATGATTGTTATAGCTTCCATTTCTTAATGCTAAATATATAATTCAACTCATTTCATTTTCTCAACAATACTGTGAGTAAGTAGAAAAATCTTTATTCTTAAGGATGAGGAAATATGCGTTTTATTCAGCAAGGCTAAATAACCTCTTCAGGGTGAGAGAGATTGGCATTCCTGGATTCAAATTCCAACCTTTCCAACTCCAAGGACTTTGCAAGTGTGCAACAGATTCAATTTCTTACCCTGGTTCTGCAAATAATGCAGTTGTGAGACCATGGTAGGGCCCCTATATTCTATATCGCATGTCTTCAGCCTGATTTACAATGAAAATTAGAGTGGGGACAGAGAGGACAGAGGCAACAAACAAGAAATTACCTAAGATCAGCGATAAGGGGAGCCACCCAGAGGAGCAAGATCTCATCCTAGGTACCCTGAAGCCTGTTTTCTAGGAAAGGCTTAATAGAAATTTACAGCAACTAAGTAGAAGTGGTAACAAGTCATTTCCAGTTCCTCCACAACTATAAAATTTTAAGTCTAGAGAGAAAGGGAGATAAAATTCATTTGAGAACATTTTTGTACAATATACGGTATATTTTTGCTTTGTTTTATTTTGGGATCACACTTGGCAGTGCTCCTGGCTCTGAGCTCAATGATCACTCCTGGCAGTGCTTGGGAAACCACCTGGGATCCAACCAGGTGAGGCACATGCAAGGCAAGCACTCTACCCACTTCAAATATCTCTCCAGTCCCCCCCCCCCACCACCGCATGGTTTAAAAATAGAGGTGAGCAGGACAATGGTATTGATGCACATTTAATTTACTAGCATATTTCACCTCCTTCCACATAAATTCTCCTCTGAAGCCAGCTAGTGGTAACTCTGTGGGAAAAAAGACAACAGTGTTACCATTACAGTGGGAACTGGGAAGTGTATCTCAACTTGGGAAGCAACACCCCTTTCCAAATAGGGATGCCAAAGTTGACTCCAGGAGCTGAAATAAATGCTGACTGAATTTTCTAGCAAATATTATTATCTCTCTGTCAAACTGCTCATTCCTTAATGCTCCTGTAAATTTTGTGGAAGTCAACCATACTCTACCTGTTTCTCAGTCTGAAAAGACCATGAGTCTCACTGAGAGTGCCCATGTCCCTATTTGTTTCATATCTGAGGAGTCTACTGTTACTAAGCAGATGTTGCTTAAAGGGAGGAGAATGTACATTTATTTTTAAATCTTAGTTAAAAAATTCTTCTCTGTCATCATGAGAAACAGAGATTGTCTCTTCCAAGGTAACTAATTAAAACATGGGGAGATCTAAAAGGTACAGTGACTTGTCCACTCTCACGCCAAGAATCATCTGTGATACAGGAAGGGCTAAGATATACTTTAGTAATTCGGACTAATGCTAAAGCCAGTTCTACATGAATAGTATCAATTAGTTGGTCTTTCCATATCTCTACTTTTCTTTGATTGGAAAACTAGCCCTGTGATACTCTAATGTAATTCTAGGACTCTGGTTCTCAAACTAATTCTAACAGTAAAAATTATCATTTCAAGATTAACTTTTTTTTCTTTTTGGGTTACTCCTGGCTCTGCACTCAGGAACCACTCCTGGCGGTGCTCAGGGGACCGTATGGGATGCTGGGATTTGAACCCAGGTTGGCCGCATGCAAGGCAAACGCCCTACCCGCTATGCTATCACTCCAGCCCCTCAAGATTAACTTTTTCTGGAAGATCAAAAAACAAGTTAAGATACCAATAGAGAGTTTCTGTAGTTGCAAAGTTACAGTGCTTCAGAGTTATCCCAAGGACTTTTCCACTTGGATCCTATAACTGGACTCAAGGGACCTGTGAATTCCTCCAAGTTATCTCTAGTGTTAAGGGAAAATGTGACAGGGGTACTTGGGGTACTTGTATCTTTCTTCAGCTACTCAAAGGACCCATGATCCCAGAAATGATCTAGAGGAGCTGTTTTTCTGTTCAACATAAAACTCATGCTCCCAACTAGGTTTCTATGGTTTATTTGTGTGCTTCTGAACCAAGTACTTTTGTTGACTTCTTACTGGTTGTGACATGCTTCTAATTATAAAGTTGCATGAGATCTAATTTGCTAGCACAAGTCTGGGATTCTGTTAATATACTGAATATATTAAAAACCATTATCATAAGCTACCCTATAACTCTGGAATCTCCCTTTTGAATGTTTGTTTCTCAAATTCTAATGTCATTTATTGATTCACTTGTGTATTCACTTGTGTAATTTATATAGGTAGAACACCTACTATGTACCAGACATTATAGCAATGAATTAAACAGATCTGACTTCTTGCCTTTAGAGTTTGCAATATATACTTAATTGTACCCACTGAACAGTCTATTGTATATGCCTTGTTTGATACATCACATGCATTAACTCATTTAATTATGAAAATAGTAAAGTGGAAAACCATTATTATCTATACTTTATAGTTGAGGACACAGTAGAGTAACTTGCCTGAGGCAAGAATGGGTTTAATCCCAGCATATGTATCTTCCTCTGGAGTCTATATTCATTACCAGTGCTTGCCATTAGGAACATGCAAATGTAAATTTTAGAAAATCTCTTTGAACACAAATTACTTTCACTGGTTACTCTTGAATACCTAACCAAATATTTTTAGTCCAAAAATCATACCACTTTATTTCCTTCTGGCAAACATGGGAGATGCCTTTTTAAATGTTAAGTGAAAAAGGAAGTCATCAGTCTCAGACACAAGACTTTACTTTTAAATGATGCAGTTAAAATTAAAACAAGAGACTTAATAGTGATTGTGGACAGTCACCCATAGCCATTAGATAGTGTGGAAAGGCTGGCTGTAAATTCAAGTAATAAGTTACCAGAAAATGCACCTTCAACAGTCTCTCAGGAAGCAAAAGAGTAACATTAGCCTGATAATGACTCATTAGTGACTTGAAATTGATATCATCAGGCTTTGTTTTGTGTCTATGTTTATGTAGAACTGTTAAAACAACAGAATAGATGCTGAGAAAAATCAAAAGAATAATCAATGACAGAAACACAAAGACTTAACAGGTATAAAAAACAACAAAGAATTTCACTAAATACTCAAAACCATGGGCACTTTCTAGGTTTGAGATCACCTTTGTTCTCCCAGAAAAGCTTGAGAGGAGTCAGATTATTCCACAAGGGTGGAATGAATGAAGGATATGAAAAATTACAAGACAGATAGTCTAGCTGTGAGTTTGGAAGGGAAAAGTGAAAAGTGGGGTTAATCAATGCCTAGAAATGAAAATGGAGGCAGTTTGACTATTGCTTTAGTCAAATGGGTAAGCTACCAAAGGCTTCTCTGATAAAGTCCCTTTTCATTACATAGAGTGACTCCAAACTTAGCAACCTCTAACAGTTAAGCTCATTGGTCCAACCATTTCTATGCTTTGTGTTCTAACTCACTCCTAAATTCTAAAGCTGTGCCCCCTGCATCTTTTGTGTTATTTTCTGAAAAAGAACTGCTTATGAATTGTTGAAAAAGTTTCCTATGAAATCTTTGAATTGTTTTTTCTTGTTTTCTGGCTGTATTTTCTTTGCTATAGCTAATATGAAATATTCAGTTTGCAAAAGGATTTATCAGTAGTAAATGTTTTGAGCCAGAGTAAAATACACATACTTTAAGAGCTGTGTGTTTACTTAGTCCTGTCAGACACAGTCATTTTTTCTTGTTTCTGCAAAGCAATGGAAAATCACAGAAGTGGTAATGAATTGTTTGCAACAGGCAAGTGAGTTAATGGTTAACAGTGGTGCATGCTTACCTCAAAAATCCTGGGTTCTGCTTTAGAATTTCCCCCCCTTTTCCTTGATACATCAAAACAGGGGAAATCATCTCTGAGACCATTTTATTTGTCTGTTTTCAGGACAGTATATTTACATACTGGTGAAGGTAATCAATATAAGCAGGCCCAGGCCCTCTAAGAATCCTTAATTATGTGTCTACAAATACATATGTATTCACATGTAATACTTGTGTTTCAGCAGCATTCCTCCCCAGCCTTTTGAGCTGACATGTGCAAAGACTCTTTGAAAGAGGCAAAATCAAGAGTTTAATAGGCAAATGCACAATGAGTTGTTAAATGTGATGGCAAAATAAAAAAAAAATTAAAAAGCTTCAGTCAGTATGATCAGTTAAAGGGGGAAAAAAAGACAGCCGGCAAACTGTCTATCTTGTGATGAAATTTGACAGTAGGGATTATGGCTTTGATGGACCAGAACAGCTAATAGAAGAAGCTGACATTTTTGAAACCCTGCTAATTAAGGGTTCCTTCCTTAATATTAAAATAAAGTCTTTGTCTGGGTTTTATGGTTGGAGAATCAGGTGTTTTCATTAATATATGCCAGTCAGTCTTAATAAGCTTGGAGGGCAGAGGAAGTTATTATTGAGTGACCTTCTACAAAATAAGCATGTTGCTAAGGGCTCTAACCCTGCCCCGTTCAGACTGATGAATCTCATTTCCAATGCAAAAGCTTCACAAGAAATCCAAGTATTCTCTGTGCAATCACAGAAAATAATCCTTGTGTCTCTTGTAATGTCCAGAATTGCCACTTACTACACTACTACTGTACAATGAATATTACAATACATATTATTTTTCTAGCACAATTGTCTACATTTCTGAATTGCCCAGAATAGAAAAACTTATTGTGAAGACACTTGTATTGAAAAGTCAGCTCATTTTAATACTTTTCAAATAGTCATCTACTCTGTTCATGAATTATAATGCTCAGAATACATCTGACAATACTGGCTTTGAAAAGGAGATATGTCTATATTATTACATATTCATTTTCAAATAGATTTCAAACAGATTTTAAACCATTCATTGAAATTCATTGAAATGATAAATTCACAGTTGGATTTTGATTGACTCTTAATCCAATTTTACTTTTGATAAGTTTTCACCCCTCTTTTCCTACCCACTCCCAACCTTTCTTAACCAATATATATTTTGATCTTCTATTGGCTTTTAAGCAAAACTGATAGAGTATGGTAAAACTGGAGATTTTTTTCTTAACAGTATATAGAAGTTGTCAAATGAATTGATAAATTTAGTTAAAATCAGTAAAGCATCACACTGCAGGTGATTTGCCTGGCTAATTTCCATTGAACCCATGCTTCTCTTCTGGAAGCTGTGTTCATAACCTGCTGTCAGTTCACAACCTAGAGCAATACTTTGAAAGAAGCTTTCAGTTGTGGAGCCATGCGACTATTCCTAATTGACATGGAAATATACATGTACCCAAGGAAATGAGTGTTGAGATTGAATATCACACACCCTGAGATTTTGTGTTACTCAGCATTAGGCAGCTGATCCTTCTATTGGAATTCTTTCTGCCTGTCTTAGGAGTGGCTGTTGAGTAACTTACACCTATGTTTCTGGATATCTGGTTAGGTAAGACAACAACAAATCTACTAAATTTTCTCTAGAGAAAGAGCAAGTTAGATTAAAATTCTTTATTCTACTGTGGGTTTTGTGGAGATAGAAAAATCATTCATCATAAACTGAGATGACTTGAATATACCAGTTATATTTGAATATATCAGTTATGAGAAAATATGAGATAGAAAAGCTTAAACCCAGGACTTTAGTTTGTGGATCAAGAAGCTAGTATGGCAATTATGTAACAGTGGTCTGTAGGAGACAATTATTTCTGAGATATAGACTTGAGAAAAATTAAAAAGCAAGAGATGACATTTCCTATAAATGATTTATTGAAGCTGTTGATTAGTATTTTAAACGAGGAAAAAAGGTCAATGAACACTAGCAAAGATCCATCTCCTTAGGGCCAAAATCAATCATGTAATGTTTATTGAGTCTGTACCTAATGCTTTCCCAATGTCTGAAGCTTAGCCAAAGAGTAGTAAAACACACACACACACACATAGATACTTAGACAGAGAGACACACACACCATCTTACCCTAATGAATTGTTCCCACATTTGCATCAAAGCTACTGTCCTTTCTTGCTCTAAGTAAAACTTATGTGACAGAGTTGGAAAAATAGTACAGAGATTAAGGTTTTTTCCTTGCACTGAGTCAACCTGGGTTTAATCCCCAGCATTGCATATGGTTGCCTGAGATCCACCAGGAGTGGCCCCGGAGCACAGTGAAGTGCACTGTCTGTCACTGTCATGCACTGTCATCCTGTTGTTCATCATTTTGCTTGAGCGGGCACCAGTAACGTCTCCATTGTGAGATTTGTTGTTACTGTTTTGGCATATAGAATATGCCACGGGTAGCTTGCCAGGCTCTTGCCATGCGGGCAGGATACTCTCGGTAGCTTGCCAGGCTCTCCAAAAAGAATGGAGGAATCAAACCCAGGTCAGCCATGTGCAGGGCAAATGCCCTACCGCTGTGCTATAGCTCCAGTAAATAGAGAGAAAAAACAATCAGGTGAGAATGAATCATTTTAACACTGTAACATTTAATCTAATATATCAAAATATCCTGTCCCTCTCAGAGAGCCCGGCAAGCTACCAAGAGTATCCCACCCCAATGGCAGAGCCTGGAAAGCTACCTGTGGCATATTCGATATGCCAAATACAGTAACAAGTCTCACAATGGGATGACAGTGCTACAGTGATCCAAATATCTTAATATGCTATCAATATCAAATAGAAGGTATTTTACATTCTTCAACTTTTGTACTAAGTCTGAAAAGCTATCTTACCTTACAGCATATTTACAACATATTCTAATTCAAACTACTACTATTATGAGTGATAAATAACCAAGCTTGGTTACTGTGTTGAGCAGTATGGCTTTAGAACATATTTATAGGTAAACTGCATGGGAGTCTGAAACCTCTGAAATAAGATAAGTTATATGGTATGTTACTGGAGTATCTTCCTAGTAAGACAAAACATAAAACCTACCTAGTTACCAAATGGTTTACCCCCCTTACCCCACCAAACTCCTCCCTTGCAATGTCTTACGAAACAGCGTTTAGCCTCTGTAATAACTCATTTCTTTTGACTTATTTTCTCCACTTGCCAGTTCTCTTTACATTCCCTATTCTAACAAGACTAACTCTCAGTCTGTTATTAAGCAGTTGTGAATTTAACTTATTCCTTTAAAATAGCACCAAGAGAATGCTCAGGATATTGACTTGCTTCATAGAAAATAACCTCAAACACTATCACAGTTGGTAGTTACAACAGCCAAAATAAAATGGAAGTGCATTAGGCCCTTTTCTTATGGTAATTCACTAGAAATAAATTAGACACTAGATCCATGGTGCTCACATGGCATTTAGGAATTTGCCAAGATGTGCTAAAACATATTAACAAGGAAAGTTCAGGGAGGATCAGTACTTAATGACAAGTGAGAGAATTTTATTCTTTTTTCTTCTCATCATTGGATTATTAATGCCCAAATTCATTTCGATATGTTCTAACCACCCACATTCTACTCAGATATTTTTGTAGCATGGTTGATTTTCTTGCTTTAGAATTTTTAAGATCCTCAAAGTAATATGGAAAAGAAGAGCAAATTGTTTTAAATATAGCAATTACAACCTTGACATAATACTCCCATCTTAGCAGCCAAGATGTCAGTGGAACAAGATCCTCCTTTCATTTTGTTTAAAAACAAAAAAACAAAACAAAACCAACCCAGGGTCGAGTAGAGTGCAGAAGTTAAGGTGCCTGCTTACCTGGCACAAGGCCTCCCCAGGTTCCACATAACAAGCACTGCCTGAAATGATACCAGAGCACCCTGTGTGTGGCCCAGAAATTAAACCAAAGATCTTTTGAGCTGTCTAAGCAGTTATTTTTGTTAACCCTTTCTGGCTTTGGATGTTTTGTTTATTTTTCTCTCTCAAAAACATCCCTTAACCACTCTGACTTAATCTCCCTGGGAAGGCTAGTGTTACTAATCTTCCATCATAAAGAAGTGCTTTAAAAACAATCAGGAATTGTTAACTGTGTTATGTGTGTGTTACATCTATTTGAAGTTTTAGGCACATAAACCCTACGGTTTTTATTCTGACTAGAAAAAAATATGTCCTGTATACATTTCAAAAAACAACGAATAAGGTGATCCCATAACTAGTAGCTGTCCTGCGTGTAATTTATTCCTTGTGCTCATTCTTTTCCAGAAAATAAAGATGATGTTTAGAATTAGGAAAAGGATTACATGTAAGTTCTCTAAGGACTTTTCACTTTTTCTGTTTTTTATGACTAGAAGAAGATTCAATTGGAAATAACAAAAAGCAAAATTGAGATCAGAATGTATTTCAGTGTACACTCAACATTTAAATGACAAATATTGAACCATGTAAAATTTGAGAATAATTGATTAACTATGCCAGTATCAATTATTTTATGTTGATTGGTCTCCATATCACCAAGATAATGAAGACGCTTTAAAAAAGACATGTTACTATTCATTTGATTTTCAGAGGAGGGAGATCAACTTCGGTGACTGTTAAGATTTTTAATATTTCTTTTTTTGGTATCATTTTATTTTTCTATGCTGTCACTATCACTGTCATCCCATTGCTTATCGATTTGCTCAAGAGGGCACCAGTAACATCTCCATTGTGGGACTTGTTACTGTTTTGGGCATATCAAATACACCACGGGTAGCTTGCCAGGCTCTGCCATGCGGGCGAGATATTTTCAGTAGCTTGCTGGGTTCTTCTAAAAGCTCCAATTTTAGTCTGTCTTTTCCCCTAGCCCTGTAATACAGAAAAGTTGGCCTTTCCTAAACAACAATTACTTTAAAACTTCAAAACTATAACAATTTCTTGAAAGTCTTGATTTAGCCACTATATCACACCCTGGTCTTATTTCTGTGGTGTAATATCCCATCAATATTATGTCATTTTCTAGGGTCTTCTTTTAACTGATATCCCTTAATGGAATGAAATGGATATTAAAATATCAAAACTACTGGTTCCATAATATGGGATAATAGAGAAATACCTACACTCTGATTATAGAACTCATAATTTGCTTCTTAAACAGAAAATATGGGGGAGATTTCAAACTTTGCTTCTGTGTCTCTGTAATACACAAAACTTTGAATTTAGCAATACATATTGATTATTGATCAGTCCAAAAATTTAATGGTAATATTCATAAATGCAGACAGAATATACCAAATAGCTATCCTAAACTTTGAATCACTATCAGATTGCTTTTGCAACTTTATTTTCTCATTTCTTTTCTCCAACAGTTCCTTGTTATCTTCAAGAACTTAGAGATTCAGTGGAATTATATTTTGGTATTTCTTAAAGTTCTGAAATAATTATACAGTAATCTATTCGGATACTGTTGTAAATTCTCAAGTCAGGCACACCAAGGGTTATAGAAAAGTTTGTAAAAAGAAAACAGAAAAAGTACTTGGCTTCACTGATTCCCAGAGGAGTCAAAATGTTTATTTCTGAGATAAAATAAACACATGATATGGTATCTTTTAGCGCAGATTCTTCTAAGGGAAGGCTTTGTTAACATATCTATAAGAAGAGAGTGAATTCGTTTTCTTATTTGATGACACGGGAAAGGATTTTTCATTCTGCCTCATCATTCTGATATAGAACCTTTCTTTCTTCTTGTTCTACTAATTTATACACGTATTTCTGTAAAAGGCCCAATGCTTTTATGCGTCTTTCTTTAGATAAGTCAGCAAATACGTAGAATGAGACAGAGCAGTAAAGAACATCAAGTTTCTGTCAAAACAGTTCATAAATATTCAGTAGAATTCTGCAATATGTAGGAAGTTATGAAGATGGCATTAAGATACCAGTAAATCCAAAGAAAACCTATGCTAATCAAGCTATCACATCTTATTACATTTTATTCTTTTATCACTTTATTATCCTTCAATAATATAAATATGACCCCCAAAAATCTACAAATCCGAACCTGATAGAATTCTCATCTTCGCCTCAACCAGGATTCTCTAACCCGAATGTCAGGATCTCATGGTATCTCTGAAAGTCTAACTAGGTCTTAGGTGTCCAAGCCATTTTCCAATACCCTCTCTCAAGCATGACCTTCTCTCTGAATATTGTTGGCAATGCCTGAGGAATGGGTCCTGACTTCTAAAAGAGATGTTTGAACCATTAGCACATTCAGTCCTCTCACTAATCTCAATACCACCCAGAAAGTCTTGCAGAAAATATCTTACAAAAGGTTTGGGACATTCTTTCTACCTTACTTAGCAGGTTTTGAAGGACATATTTTCTTGGAATAAAAATTAACTACATGATGCCAAAAGAAAATACATTTAATAATCTTTCTCTGTAACACTTTCTCTTAATTGATGCCAATAGGGAGATGATTTGTGATAATGTTGTCTGATTCTTATTTGTACTTCCCTTTCAATCAAAGGAGGGCTGCATTCAATGAGTTGCACTGTTCTTATGTTGCTGTAGTTGAAAAGTATTTGCTCACCCCAGGGGGCCAAGCAAAGGCTACTGACATGCTTGCTTGATGTATGAAAAGACAAATTAGTCCCCCATCCTATGTACCAGCAGGTCACAATGACCTGACATGGAAAAGTCAACTCAAATCACTGTATAAATATATTTACATTTTTTCCCAATAAATTTCAGAGTTACCAAATAAATTATGTCTCCTGTGCAAATTATGTGCAAACTAACAGAATGTGAGATAAATCTGAGGGAGGCTATACAGTTTACTTTGACTCTGCACCTTGGCATTAGTAGCTGTATATTATTCTAGAGGAATCCATGGCAGCATTGGGTGAGAAAAGAAGGGAGAATAAGATGAAACAATGCTGTTTCCTCATGCAACTGCTTTATTCACTCATTGCCTGCCGCCTGTACCTTTTACATTTTCAGCTGTTTTCTAATACACTAAGCAATGAGAGAGGACTTTTTCTTTTGGAGTCACTCAGCTGAAGAATAGCTGGACTAAGTGAGTGAGGTTAGAGCAGTCATATTTACACAATCCCATGGGTCTGTTTCTTGAGTTCAGTAAGCAGAACATGGCTTGGTTTATCATTTTTACAACCATATAAAAAGATCGAGTTGACTGTAAAGTGAAGATGTTCTCATATTTGTCTCCTAATGTAATTTGCATTCATCAGAAGGAAACAGTATTAAGAGAGGGAAAACTATAAGTTTACATTATGTAGATCATAATCACTGCTTAATTCTAAAAACTACTAATCAATTTAAAGTAAAATTTCTCTATTTTCCTACTATTGGTGATTTGAGTGGATAGTTAATAAATAAGTTTTGAAAGAAAATTTAGGCAATGAGGATATAATGGTATAAAAGTTGTAAACTAACCAGTAAGCTATAGTCCCACCATAGCTTTGGGGATAAAAGTGACTTTTAATGGTTACTATTACCTTAGGAGTTGTTGGACCAGTTCTTTCCCAGTATATATACCAGTCTATCCTCAGTTAAGTTCAGTTGGGATCTATAGAGGTCTCAGTGAATATGGAAATACTCAGGATGACTATATTGTGATGCTATATTTAACTCACTTTACAAAGTAATTCTAGTAATAACAAATAATGTAGCAAAAGAAGGAAAGATAAGGAAATTTTAACTCTATATTCATTCAATAAACATTTATGACAAACTTTCCTATGTATAAAACAATAATCCTATAGTGGGTAAAAATGTTGAAAGACTTAGCAGCTAACTGGAAATTTGAAGGCATTTAAATTTATCCTCACTTATTTAAGCAACATAAAGTAAAATCTGTTCAAGGTGTAAAAATATCCCCCTGCTGAGGCCAGAGGAGTTACGGTACATGCATAGGAGTTAAGGCCCACATACAGAAGTGAAGGCACATGTTTTGTATGTGGACAATACCGGTTCAATCCCCTGAACCACATCTTTTTCCCAGGTAACCCTGGAGGTGGCCTGAACAGCTCAGCATCCTCAGACTCTCATATTGAACCACCAGCCTTATTGCTTAAGAGTTGCCAAGAGGCACAAGAGCCTTATAACCACTGCTTGAGGCCACAAAAAAAATACACCCTGTATTAGTATACGAATTTATTTCAAGATACAAAGTATAGTGGTATGTAGCTTCCAGTCCATTGTCACAGGAGGGAAAAAACATCAGACAAGGATTTATGTGTAAAAAAGTGTATGAAGAAAGGTAACCTATCGGCCTTAAAGCCTTGCTTCAGCCACTAAATGGTTCTAAACTATAAAATTTTAATCTACTGAATAAGTACTAAGTGATGATATTTAAGGTCTCTTCCAGGTTGAATATCTATGTGAGAAAAGTGTGGAAAATGTTAAATAAGAGATAGTTGAGAGATGATTTGTTAATGACAAGTGACTCAATGGCCCAAATTAAGTAAACTTTTGCCCACCCTCTCATCAAATACTTCAGGTTTTGATCTGCCTTAGCATCCTCTTTGGACCTGACAGTCCAACAGCAAAGCATATTGACCTAGAGAATTGACACGCAGCCCTCCCACTGCCTCCATTCCCCCTGTCCTAGTGCTGCTCTGTCTGAGCTGTACAAAGCAAAGGTAAAGAACAGAGGTGCTTGAAAGCCCCTGTTCAGCCTTGCTGCCCTCAAAGTGCCTTCCCAAGATCCTGAATCAAGCAGACTTTGAAACAAATCTTACCTCTTCCACCTGTGTCCCCTGTTATTCCCTTTCTTTTGTAAATTGGGGTCATCATACCAGTTCAAGATTGCTATGAGGATTACTGAAAAACAAGTGTGGAAAGTACACTTGTGTAGTTACTTTCCACAAAGTACATATGACGTAGGGTTGCTACCCAGAGTCCTAAAGAGTACCACTTTCAGAATAGGCAGCTGAAGCTCAGAGAAGTTAAGTGAATTTCTCAGGGTAACGGAGCAGAGTTGGAAAGGATTCTCTTCTCTGAGTTAGGTTACTTCCATGAAGTTTGTGCTTCCCCTGCCCCACATGGCCATGATGGCAGTACATATATAATGACTAGGTTCAATCAGGTTTTCAGTGGGCAAGCTCCCCATCCAATTTTAGGCATCTTTGGGGTATCTTGATGAAGAATCCAATGAAGTCACTGGAAGAAGTCTGCATCAGGTCGCAATGTGATCTAAGGCTTTGTGACTCAGTTCTGCATGAGTTGAAATTTACTCTAGAGATTATTTTATGGAAAGGCAGTACTGACACATTGGGCTACCAAGGTTATGCCATCCTCCCCCCCCCCAGCACCTGCAGAATCGAGTCTATCACCCACCTGTGCAGTCATCTTCTCATAGTTCATGATCTGTGCAAAAAAGACATATTGGGGGATTTAAAAACTCTGAGAGAAGTGACAGAAAAATACTTAACCAAAGTGCTGCGATTGAGTTGCATGCAAAATGAGCTTGCATATTCACTAATCCCCAAACAAAATCACCATCAAGAAATATTAAAACACACATTTTATTAGTTTCATTTAATTTCTTAATTGCTCAAAGTCAGTTTACCCATTTATTGCTGTGTGAAATGCTTAGAGGCAAGGCGCACATTAAAGCGATTATTTCCATGTAATCCCTCCCTCCCAGAGGGTAGGAACTGATCACTTATGAATCCTGATTTACACTCTAACAATATCAAATGGAGGAAGTAGTTATTGTAAAATGATATAGTCAGTAGCCAGGTAATATAGTCAGAGAATATAATTTAATAGCAAAGAGAAAGTAGCTCATTTTCAGTAAAAGTTATGTGAGCCTTATTTCATGCATAGCTATTAACCAAACTGAATCTAGCCGCCCATTTTTCTGGCTCTACCTTTGCTCATCGAGAGCTGATGAAGAGGTGTAGCCTGTTAAGAGTTTAACCAAAAGGGATCTGTCATCATTTAACTAGAACTTGACATTCTGGGGACCATCATTGTTCTGGACACTTTGTTCTCCAGCCAGCCTTCCTCCGCAGCGTTCCTCTAGGAACTCCAGGCAGGCACTCCAGAGGAAGGTTCAAATTACAGAGAAAAGTGAGGTAGGAAGGAGTTCTGGGTAAATATTCACCAAAAACTTGTGACTCTCTGAGCTTCTGGCAGTTTCCATGGTTCATCAAACTGGCCTGAGACTATAAAATTCCAGAGGAGTGGGATACCCATTTGTGACATGGGAAGAGGTGTGCCAGTGACCACAGTGCCTCCAGCCCAGCTGTGTTAGGAGCAAGACTGCAATTGTTGGAAAGGGGGAAGAGAACAGAAATAAGAGCAAGGCTTTCCCCCCTCTGCCCCACTGACAGCATGTAGCCCAGACAAGTGGAGACCAAGGAATAAGTACTGCTCCCTTGCAGGCTGATCCTTCACAGACATTTGATCTTTCTGTTCTACCCTTAGAGTCAGCCTCATACAAAGAGTATACCAAACCAAACTTTTTTTTCAAAGCCCTCAAGGAGATTCATGTTTTGTATTTTATTAGATTGAAGGCAAACAAGCTGATGCCAGCAGGAAAAAAGAAAGTGGCTGCTTCAGACCCCAGCTGACCTCTTTTGCATGGAAAATCCATATGATTACTGAGCTAATGAGTAATATTTATTGAAAGCATTATACCTTTGCATATATTTGTAAGCAGCAGTTCCTTCATTTAAATTTACATAGAAATAAGCTGTTGTGTATAGATATTCATCTTGGAAGTCTATGGGTTTTTTTTTTGTGTGTGTGTGTGTGTAGAACCAGGGATTAAATACAGAGTCTCATGGAGATATGCACTATATATATGTGTATATATATATATGTTTGTATACGTATATATGTATATGTGTATACTAAAGTTTTACTTACTTTTGGCCACTCCCAGCAGTGCTGGAGATCAACAGGATTGCTTGCATGCAATACAAAACCTTACCCCCTATACTGTCTCTCCAGCCCTGGAAGTCTATACTTTCTATGGAAAATGCTCAGCCACTATCAATGGCTATTTGTATATGAAGCCCAGTCTTCTTAACAAGAAAACTAGAATTCAGCCATTCATTCTGTTGACATGAAGCATGAAAGTATTTGATGGTGTGTGGATAAAACAGCTGAACCCAAGGCCTACATGAGCATATTTCACACAATGTTTTGGCTTTATGCATACAACAGAGTATAAGGGGGGGATATGAATTCATTGCATATGTCCTTAATACTGCAAGAGTCCTTAAGCATTTGGGAGTAATGAGTTCAAAGCAGGTCTTCCTTCTGCTCAGAAGCTCCTTGATGGTGGAGCTGAGTTTGAACCTGGAGAAGACTGACACCTGTCTCTCCCACCTTTTCTTATCTCTCTAGGTGGAGCTGACAGGCAGCAGTGTCTTTGACTACGTGCACCCTGGGGACCACGTGGAGATGGCAGAGCAGCTGGGCATGAAGCTCCCACCAGGGCGGGGCCTCCTCTCCCAGGGCACAGCTGAGGACGGCGCCAGCTCTGCGTCTTCCTCCTCACAGTCGGAGACCCCAGAACCAGGTGGGAATTGCGGTTGCCACATGTGGGTTAGTGGGCAGGACCTTTGCCACAAGAGTGCCCAGCAGTGTGAAAGAGGTCAAGACTATCATTAGCAATTCCATGCAGCATCAGTCCTGTGACTTCAGTAATTAAATAAGGAAGAGATTTGAAAATGAGACATTTTAATAA
The DNA here is from genome assembly GCF_027595985.1 of Sorex araneus. Taxonomy (NCBI): domain Eukaryota; kingdom Metazoa; phylum Chordata; class Mammalia; order Eulipotyphla; family Soricidae; genus Sorex; species Sorex araneus. The sequence continues at coordinate 63,907,509 of NC_073304.1, read as the reverse complement.
GCATAATCCAGAGATCTCATTTCAGTTGAACAATACGTAAGGAAGGTACTAAGTTCCTTTAGTGTCTCTTTCAACTCACTAGAGAGAAAAGGTGCAGATTTGGGAAGCCCTCTTTTGTTACTGTGGCTAGATGTAATGCATTTGTTTATTATTCAGAAAAATCCATAGCAGATACTTTTGAATTAAAAGCATTAGGGGCATGAGGAAATATTTCCTTTATTTTTTTTAAGCACCAGAAGGTACTTGAAAGATGTGAACAGATAAATTAAGACTAAAAAGAAAACAGAAATGGCTACATTTGAAACTGCCTTTCTACCCCCAGTATTTAATTAGATCAATTGTATAGAGGAATGAACAGAGGTGACATTCCTCATTGGGATTCCTTCCAGGACTCTTATAGACTTTGCATTCAGAATGTTCCCATTTTCATTGTGTTGTACTGATGATAATTTAAGTATTAGGGGAAAATCCATTTATAAATTAAACAAAATGACTTGATATCCATCAGTCCCCTAGTTCATCAAGCTGTTCAAACACGGGGAAGATTGGCTGGTCGGCCCGGGTCTTCCGAGAGCGCTGGTAATTAGATCTGCGAAGGATTTATTCTTTGCTGATTGGGGCTTTAAATTAATTGAAGTTCCACATTTGTGGTTTTGTCCTTTTTGTACTTTTTTAGAGGAGATATTTCATATTCTTGTGTGGTGGAGTGCTTGGCCAAGCAGCAGTGGTTTAAATGTTAATTTTTCTCATGAGAAGTTTAAGATTTTTAATGAATCAGGACCTGATTTGAAGTGCAAACTTTTATTTGCTTACTTAGGAAATTATTTTTGCACTCTTCCAGGATGCTTGTACTTTACTTGATATGTGTTTAACAACAGATTCACAACATAAAAGCATTTTCCTAGAAAAAAAAACTGGAAAAAATCCTAATATTAAAATAGCTACCCATTCCTAAGAAAATTTTCTGACCCTCTTAGAAATAGTCAGTGTTTGCACATACAGAAATATTTGTCTCTTTGGAGGAGATATTTTAATTCCATCAGAAACAACCCATGTTTCCTTATCTAAGTTAACTTGTCTGTAGTAACCCTCATCCAAGTTAATGTGTCTGCCGCATAGGTGAACATCCTTCTCCAGTGGTCTCATGCCTAGGAAGAGAGAGTGTTTTAGACTACTCTTTTACCATTTAAAAGTGAAAACAATTTTGCTTAGAGGAAGTCATATATCCTGAGACCACAGCTGACTTTAGTGACTAAGTATGTCAGCAAGATCATTGGGACTGGCCATATTTGAGATGCAACACATTTTCTGCTCTTTCATTGTGGACTTGGCTATGACTCTTAAATATCTTTGGTGCAAGAATCCTAGTTTTGAAACCTTTTTATGAACCTTTAATTTTTCCCTTTGGGGAAAAATGGCATTTGTTGCACTGCATTGCAAACTCAAGTTTAAAGGGATCTTCAATGATCCTTTGATCTAACCTATGCAGCCGACCCTCTACAAAACCAACAGATCCCCTTCCAGTCTCTGCTGGAACCTGTCCCCAATAATCTTACCAACTGACAGGCCTGTCCACTTTACTATTGAGCATCTTTCAGAGGAACTTGTTTCTTACAGAATCTACTTTGTTGAAACTTCTCCCCACTGATCCCAGAACTGTTCTCTGGGACCACATTTTAAATTTACTCCTTCCTCCCTTTATTCTAGAGCCAACAACATAATTCAACAAGTGTTATTTAATGGCTTGCTCCTTAGACTCTCACCACCCTAGTCACTGTCTTCTGACTGTGCTTCAGTAGGATCACTCTCTAAAAATAGGGCTCTGCAAACAGAGTGCAGCCACCTCTATGGATTCTGATAAACACAGAGCAGGACTGTTGCCTAGCCCAGTTTGTGCTACTGTATTTCTCATAATGCTGCCAGATCACACTGATGATTCAAGTTGAGCTTGATGTTTCCCCAAGTATGTGAAGAATGACTTGTCAGTTGATTAGGAGGGTAGTAAAACCACAGCCTGTCGAGCAGCTCTGCTAGGATGCTCTGCTTGAATCAAAATAAAATGGTTTTAAGATTTAATATAAGCAGTCTGATGTAGCCTATGTCTGCAATGAAGTTGCCAGTATTTGTAAAAACAATTTTAGATACTCTGTTAGAGTTCATTTTCTCACTGAGAACCTTTTAATTCTGGGAATTGGGAGAGTAAATATCCCCTTTAACTGTTACTGTCCTTCTCTTCTTTAAAGTCCCTCTGGCCTTTAACATTGAACCATGGTTAAAAATGGATTTGCAGGGCCCGGAGTGATAGCACAGAAGAGAAGGCACTTGCCTTGCATGCAGCTAATCCAGGTTAGATTCCCAGCATCCACCAGAAGTAACTCCTGAGCGTAGAGCCCAGAGTAACCCCAGAGCATCACTGGGTGTGGCTTAACAAGTAAAATAAATAAGTAAATAATTAAAATTTAAAAAAACTTAACTTGTGGGTCTAGATAGTGCAGTGGGTGGTGCATTTGCGTTACACACAGCTGACCCAGGTTTAATCCCTGGCATCCCACATGGTCCCCTAAGCCCAGAGTAATTCGTAAGAGTGCAGCCAGGAGTAAACCCTACGTTTTGAATGCTCAAATATGAAAAAGCAATGTAGGGTGCTACCTTTAACTAAATATCTTCACTAATGCACATCATTGCTCTAAGGGAATTACTTTAAAAGTTTATGCCAAGTACTACATCCCAAAGCTGCTTATGTTTCTTAAAAGATGAAAAAGTTTTAACAAGATTTACTAATTCTTAATAACACGAAGGAACATTTGTTCACTGCATCATAATATTTTAAACTCTAATAAAACACAGATTTCTTAAACTTGGTGTAATGTGATTGGGAGAGAGATACCAATATAGGTTATTATGAAAATGAATGGGCTAGTAGGTATGAAATTTTTCAGAAGCCCTGATGTGTTCAGTGTAGCTTTGCTAAATGACTGAAATCTAAATAACATTTGGCATTATGCTTAAAAATTAAGTGGCTAAACCAGTCAAAGAGGCAATGATAATGTGCCATGATAGGATTTTATTTCTATGAGTTCCAACCCCATGACTATCTTATCTTGAACTAGTCTCAAGGTAATGAAAAAAAAATTGTTGAGTGGATAGCAAACCCAATGAAGAGTTTATATATATGGAACCTTTATTAATAATTTAGAAAATAAACATTTGTTTTAGAAATTAGAACTCTTCATGCAGAAATGTTAAAATGGCTGCCCCTGTTTAAAATATTATAAATTTCAAAGCATCAATTTATTGTGTGGAGCGTTCCTGTTTCTATCTTATTATTATTTCTTTTGAAGTGGTCACATCTGGCTTTGTTCAGGACTTAGTCCTCACTCTGAGCTCAGGACTCACTCTTGGCAGCTTTACGGAACCATATAAGGTGCCAAGGATCAAACCCAGGTTGTTCATATGTAAGGAAAATGCCCATATGTAAGTACTATAGCTTCAGCTCTTCTTGCTATTACTTCCAATGATTCCATAATCCTGGAGAAACTTTAAGCACTTCCGTAATTTTTAAGGAAAAAAAATGTTATGTGTTTAGGTTGACATAAAACTGTTTTATTTCCTTCTTGTTAAAACAGGTTATTTTCCCATTATTATATTCTTGCTCATTGTAGAAAAAGTTAGAGTGCAGAAAACAAAAATTAATGGTGAACAAACATCCTACAAAAACTCATGTGTGACACATACACAGTCCACTTTATAAATAAATATCTTCTAACTTGGTTCTGGTCTATATAAAAGAGTTGTCTGACTAAAATAAGATCATGACATGCATACTTCCGGTAATTTGCTTTTCCATTTAACCCTACAGACCTCTTTTCCTGTCATGTTTTTCACTTTAACATAAAATTTCCTTTGTGTCTCCAGTGGTTTGTTTCCCATTAGCTAATAGTTGCAGGACCACTGTCAGGAGTAACGTATCTGGGTTTGGCTTTGGAGGGAATTCAGCCAGGAGAAGAGGTTCTTGAAGCTTATTGAATGGGTGCAAACTCATACAGGGAAAAATCAATACTACAACAGGATTTAGACAATTTAGCAAAATGTATGAGACAGTACTTTTGGTGAAGAATAACTACAGCAGCATGCTTAACCATTTGTTGTCTGACATAGAGGTTATACTGTTTGATCTGACATTTTAGGCAGATCTAAACTATTGCCAGGGGTTAAGAGCTGATCTTTATAATAGTATGATTTTATAGTACTAACACCTATGTAATGTCCTATTTTAAAGGCAAGCAAACAGTTGAACGCTTGCCTGAATGGAATAATCTGAATTTTCTACTAATGTCTGTGGGCTGTGATAAATCAGATCAGCTTCTGATGCTAGGGTAACTCCATTTCTCTGAATTTATTAGATATTTCCACAATAAGTTATATAATTAGGAGAACAACTGCTCAGGGGTTGTGAGTGTAGAAGGCATAGGTGCTGTTAGGTGCATGCGTTCAGTGACTGAGAGCCGCCTCTCGTCCTCCCCAGACCTCAGCAGAGAGAAAAAGAAATGGGGGACCACAGACTGATGGCGAAAATGTTATGTTTAATGCAGAGCTGCTAGCATACTTATAGAACATCTGAGGGGGCTTGAGGTATAGACATAGGTGTGATTGATCATTTACAGAGATAAAACATTTAGCAGAGGCAATTCTCTTGGGAAGATTAACTCAAGGAGATACTCTGTCTCCCAGGGACATCTACATTGCTTTTGTCTTTCCCTCTAGTTGTATATATTAAACAATTAAGTTTACTTTATCTAAACAATTGGCAAGTATTGATAAAAACAGAGTAAGAGATGAACATCCCAAAACTTAGTTCTCTGGGCTCTGAAAGCAAGCAAGGCTTTTTACCGTAAATCATAGACAAAATCCTTAGGAAATTTCAGTTTGCCCTTCCCCTTAGGGGTTTCGTCTCCTAAGTCATAACAGGTGTATAAATACAATGCATATAAATATATGCTTTCTAGACTGTCCCATTTTGATGCCAGGGTAGTTTCACCACTAGCCCTGGGTTCATCCCAGTCCCACGGTGGGACCTCCCTTTTGAGGTCTTTAGAACTGCAGTAACTGAAGCCTGAATCAAGTAATTATGACAGATGCCTAGGAGTAGATATATTTCAGAGCTAATCAACTCCCAAGTATTAGGATCATAGCATTAAGGTCTTTCTGTGTTTAAGCAAAAAACATTGCTCTATAGTAAAATATGAAAAGGCTGTAGGGGAAATAGAAAAGCAAGTAATTCACTACAAATAAAAAATCCACAATTACCAAAAAGTTTTGACTTATAAGTAAGCAAGACTGACTTGGGGAACTGTGACAGTGAGAGGTAAAACACAAAGGAAAGATTAAAGATAAGCTTTAACTAATTTAGGGATGCTAGCAAGAGCACGGTAGGCTTCTCTGGGGCAATTCGCTGATGAAGCCTAAAACACATAGGGTTAATATCCAACAAGGGATATAAATAAAGAATGCAAAAATTATCTGAGGATCAAAACCTTCTTAGACATGAAATGCACTTGTATTCTTATAGATAGATTACTTACTGTCTACCTTGAGGTGGGAGTTGTTTTGGGGTATTGGTACAAGTTTCCTATCAATGAAATAAATTTAGAAGTCAGGAAGAGGGAACCATCTTACTAACCCCACAAGCAACCCCAGTCCCCAGACAATGTGACTGTATCTACAGCACTTTCTGCTGTACTGCAAATGTCAAACAGAAGGTGTAATGGATTTAATATTAGCGCTGGCCAAGGTGCTGAGGGAGCTGTTAATAATGTCACTCCAGTTATTGATCTGAAGCCTTTAAAAATCAAAGAAAAGTGAGAGATCCCCTGCTGGGGGAAGGTACACAGTGGCTGGTTTTTATTGCTAATATATTAAACATACAGAATAGCAACTTTCTGGAATTATGTTATCCCCATTAATCTCTGTGAGATCTTTGGAGTCATTATATGGAGATAACATCATGACGACTGCTTAGCACACCAGTGCTAAAAGATGAGGACAGGTTCTTGTAGACAGAAATAGAGCTTGTGTATTTGTCTGGTGACTACCACATTCATACAATTTGTCCCATGATAGGAATCTTATTAGCACCACTAGATTTATTCTTGACAGTGTTGGATCACCAGGATCCAACAAAATACACATACCATAAAATACAAATGACACAGTTATTGGCATGAGCTGTCCTCTAAAGCTCTTCATAAACACAATGTAGTGGCACACTTAAGAAATTAATTTTGTTCTTACAATGATGGTACTTTTCAGAAAATGGTTCATCCTTCAATCTGAACTGCACTGAAATCCCTTCTTTCCATAGTTATGCGATGTAAGAGAAAACTATCATGTAATATACCATGATTATCTCTGATTTACTGACTAGGAAATCTCTCTGTACTGTGTAGCAGTGATCCTAGCAGGATTATGATTTCCCCAAACTGGCCTGACTCCTGCTTGTACCTATGTATGTTTCTGTGTCAAATCTAATAGAGGAAATATAAAAGAAACTAATCTTTGCAATGCCCAAAGATACCGTAAGCTAGATATCAACTTACATGTGCAGGGCCAGAGAGATAGTTCAATGGGCTGAGTGCATGCTGTGCACCCGAGTTCTATCCCTGGCACCACATGGTCCCCAATTACTGCTGGGTGTGTCCCCAAAAGCAAATAAAACATATACTTCATTACTCCTGGGTAAAACTAAATGGACATTCCAAAATAATCCAATATTCCTAGAGACTCCCCTGCCAAACTCTTCTTTTACCTTTGAAGAGCAACAATTACAAGATACCCTTTTTAACTGCAAAAATAGACTGTTTAAAAATGTTTCCTTTTATGCTGAAGTGCATTCTTTGCAGATGAGGACCACCAAACCAAATGAAATGTCTCTTTAATTTCTAACCAAGTTAAGCATGATGGCCTAGAGCTACCCCTCTTAGAATAAGTATTTTCCACTTCTCTCTTCTGAAAGCCAAGACACCATTTATCACCTTACTTAGTCTATACAGAACAGAAAATTTGCAAGGCAGTGTTGTCCTCATAAGATCTTTTTTTATTTATTATTTTTTATTAGTGAATCGCTGTGAGAATACAGTTACACATTTACATATTTTCGTGCTTGTGTCTCAGTCATACAATGCTCGAGTACCCATCTCTCCACCAGTGCCTATTCTTCATCACCAATGATCACAGTATCCCTCCCACCTCCCCACTCCATCTCTCCCCACCCCACACTGCCTCTGTGGCAGGGTATTCCCCTTTGTTCTCTCTTTCCTTTTGAGTGTCCTCCTAAGATCTTATATGAGGGAGCTAAAGGAAAGTAAGGTAAAATCTTTTCTTCCATTCTGGCATTGCTGGCCTCAGTTCCTGAGAGCCCCCATGCCCAGGCAGTTCCCAGGATCATCCTTTAGAGTTTGAACCCTGATTCAGAAAAGCCTGTGCTGTGAGTCACAGATGAGCACTCTCCCTTTCGTTCCCAGAGGAGATGGAGTTCAGCATAGTTCTGCATGCATTCTGAAACTGAATTTCTCTTCTAAACTTTTGATCACAGTGGTTGCAACTCAAAAGAGAACAGCTTTTATATAAATTAATATGATGGTATTTACAGGGTAGCAATTGGTTTGTTCAATAATAGACCCAGAGACCTCTTATCAAAACACATAATAGGTTCACTCAGTCTACATGGAGTATTTTTCTCCCTAAACCTTGTATAGAAGATTTAGAAAATCAATTTTTAAACCCATTATTTTAAATGGTTATTTTATATAGCTTTCTAGGTCATAATTTCAACTTTCTTTTACCTATAGTGATAGGGGGTATACTTTTAGAGTTACTAAAATGAAACCTAATAAAAGTTGTTGATGGGTGATATGTTCCTTCCTATTTAAAAAAACATGTGGTTGTTTAGGATAATTAAAAGTATAGATGCTATATCTATAAAGTTTTCCTCAAACAAAGCACAAGTAATTTTCTTTTAATACATATCACTGCACAGAAATTTTATCCCTGCCCAAATTACAGCATTCTGAATCCTTCATCTGCACCAAACAGCAGACTTATGAAAGATAAGTTACCTGGCATTGACTGAGCCTTGTAGGGTGCACAGATCAGAGGAGGAAAAACTGGCTGGAAACCATTTCCACCCCTAGTGAGCAATTTACTCATGATTGCTTGGGGAAAATACTGGAAATATTGCTTCTGTGTAAAGTTTTCAACTTCCAGTTGTCAGCTCTTTGCCAGTAAGTTATTTCTGAGTATAGCTTTAGAAACAAAGCATTCTCCAGCCACAGTGATAATAGTTGGTATTCATATCCTGCTTGTTGTATAAGGAACACAGAAACTGCTAATTAAAGGAGCTAATTCACACCCTATCCCTCTGAGGCAGGTCAGTGTGTTATGGTTATTACAAAGGTTGGGGACTGGGGGGAATGAAATTTCTAAATGGCATCTCCCAAACGACTCAGGCTAGTTTAGTAGTCAAGATTAAAGGGTGTGATACTAGGGTTTTAGAAAATAGGAAGTGTAGAACTAGGTAGAGAAGTGAGACAGGAATCTAGTCACAATCCAACCAGAGGAATTTTCTTTTAGGATTCTGAGGTCCAGAGAAAATTTTCACTATCCCCTCACTGCATGCCTCCTCCTTGGTCAAGAACACAGCCAAACCAGTTTTTGTGTAGCTACCATGAGTTGTAGTTTTAGAGCCAGTCTCCCAAGACAGGCATGAGATAAAAGAGAGAGAGAGAGAGCAGCATGGTCCATCAGCAGGAGGCCAACCCTTCCCTGGAAGTATCCTCTCATCAAACACAATCCTAGTTCTCATCCTCTGTTTATTGCCAACCATAGCTTGAGTAGCACTTGTGTCTTTTCTCTAGTTGTCTTGAATGTAAGTAAATTCTCATTCAAGATCCAAGCCCATTTGATACCAGGGAGTGTATCGATTATTCAGCAACTCTTGATTGAACATCTGTCATTAGTCAGCCTTTAAACATAGCACAGAGGCAGCAAAGATGAAGCACCCTGCCTTCTAGGAGCTGACCCTCATGAGAGGAGGGCAGAGCAAGAATATAGTGCAGGAGTATGATGGACGACCAGAGCACTGTGGGTGTGTGAATAGAGTGGCATTATATTACCAACCATGGTTGCTAGCAGTCTTGGCAGGACTAGGTAAGGTTTGAAGCTTTAACTTTCAGATTCATAGAGCAGACACATCACTTCTTTGGAGCAAATTACCTTCACTGCCCAGATAGTTAGATGTCACGATTCGGAGGTACTGATGCATCAAGGTCTTTTTGTCTAAAGAGGCTAAAAAATGCCAAATGACCAGGGAGATGGCTCAATGGCCTAGAACTCAGCCCTTGCCTGTGAGAAGCCTGGATTCCAACTTCAGAATGGTGTGGTGCCCTGGGAGTGATCCTTGAGTCAGATTTGGCAATCCCACAAGAGAAAAGAATTCCTACTATAGTAGGAAACAAATCTCAAATGGTAGAGGACATACTATGTTCTATGTCCTAAGTTAAGTCCCCAACAATCAGCCATCAAGTCTGCACTGCCAGGCTGAGTATCACTGGGGGTCACCCCTATGAAAATATTCCTGCTGCAAAATGGGTTTACAGAAATATTAGTTATTCTCATTAGGTTCTATAGGAGAATTCTGAAAAAGAGTTGTCACCAAACAGCCTCCCTTCAATGTATTTTGGCTAGAATTGAAAAATGTACTGACTTAGTTTTTTCTACTGACAGGTTATATATTACTTTGTTCATTTGTCATAAAATACAACGAAGAAGATATCATTATTCTTTCCATTATATGAAGAAACTAAGGGGGAAATTGTTTTTAACTTGGAAGTCATTAGAGAGTCCTATTTGGAACCTGGCACCAGAACTCTTGCTTCTCTCTCTTGTGGGGCTTCAGACTTGAGGAATAGACCAGAGCTGGCTGGCTGTGCTTGGTCCTTACTCCTGATTATGTGCTCAAGGATCAGTCCTGGTAAGGTTTGGGGATTCTAAGTAGTGCTGGGAATTGAACTTGGATCAGGGGCTTGCAAGGCAAGTGCCCTACCTGCTGACTTCTCTGGCCACAGAACTCCTGTTCTTATCCCTTTTACCAAACTTCTCAACATTCCTCTGAAAGAGTTACCCAATACTAAGCTGACACCATCAGCTGTAGATCCTCTCCATTCTTCCCAGGCTGCTCAGTGTTAAAACAGTCTTCCCAGAAAATGCTGATGCCTGCCTGCACACAACATATCTTCACTAAACTTAAAGTCAAACCCTCTATTTTTTTTCTTTTCGGGTCACACCCAGTGATGCTCAGGGGTTACTCCTGGCTCTGCACTCAGGAATCACTACTGGCGGTGCTCAGAGCACCATATGGGATGCTGGGAATCGAAGCCGGGTCAGCCACGTGCAAGGCAAATGCCCTACCCACTGTGCTCCAGCCCCTCCTCTATTCTTTAAATAATATGCAGGACATGTTGAATGGATAGATTGGAAGCAAAAAAAATCATTCAAGGTGACATTTCTTTAGTGGTGAAAGAGAAGAAAAATTGTTGAGAAGTTCTGTAAAGGAAGAAATGATTTGGACTTAATAGAAAGCAAAAGGTAAAAATGTACCTTGTGGTCAATCTTTAGCCAGATGCTAATAGTTTATACTCTAGAAATTATGCAAATTTGGGGGGTTTTACATGATTAGGATTGATGATACCATCTGTCCACTCAAAATTTTTATCAATTGGTAATAAAATCTGGAATTCTTTGAAAATTACATATGCTACTGATCATGAAATACTAAAATATAAAATTCCCCTAGGGTTCAAAGCTGTTCTTCTTTATGGGTTAATAAAATTTCAGTCCCCACTTGTCAAGGTGTGTCATTTCCAAATAAACACAGCAGTAAGAGCAATGGTAAAATTAATAGCACCATAAAGAATTAAACTGTATTTTCCCATGCCAAAGAATTCTTTAATAAAGAGTTTATGTCAGAGGAAAGTCAAAAGAATCTTTTCCTTCTCATATATTGCTGATAGTAAAAGTGAGGCAAAATTCATTTAATTGATAATATTAATTTTAAATTGGCCAATATTGGGACCTGGGGAGGTGGCTCAGTGGCAAAGCATCTGCCTTGCATAGGTGAAGTGCTGAGTTCGGTTTCCATTCTCTCAACAAGTATGATCCCTCACGCCATCAAAGCAAAAAATTAATTTGATCAGTTTTTAGGAAAATACTTTCATTTCACATAGGAAATATGGAAGTGTAAAAATAATATAATTCCAGTTATCTAAAAATGGAAAACATTCACACAGTCATTATTTACTTCATGTTCATAGAATCAACTTCTATCCTCAATCCAAGGATATAAAATTATATAATTACAAAGTAATTATATATTACAAAGTACCTTGCTTTCACAGAACTTACATGCACAAATAAAGGAGTCAAAAGGATTTAGGCAAAAGATTGAGTTAATAGAGTCTCTGTTCTACAAGTGAGGGAATGCTACATCAGTTTTTTTTTCTTTTTGGGTCATACCTGGCAATGCACAGGGGTTATTCCAGGCTCTGTACTCAGGAATTATCCCTGATGGTGCTCAGGGGACCATAAGGGATGCTGGTAATCTGATAATCGAACCCGGGTCCACCATGTACAAGGCAAACACCCTACCTGCTATGCTATCGCTCCCACACTACATCAGTTTTTTAATGGAACCATCTTCTCCGCTTTCTAAAATGCATGCCTGACAGATTCTAAACCAGTCATTCTTAAATATATTCCTCACTGTAATGGTGCTGTAAGATACTTTTGGAAAATTATTAAAGAGCAAAGGAAGATACTTCATTCATAGCACTTCTTCTTGCTGGAAGTTAACAATGAACATTAAGATATACCTACATAAATTCCATGCTTTTCTGTTTTTTTTTTTAATTTTTTATTAGTGGAGCGATAGCACAGTGGGTAGGGCGTTTGCCTTGCATGTGGCCAACCCGAGTTTGATTCCTCCGTCCCTCTTGGAGAGCCTAGCAAGCTACTGAGAGTATCCTGCCTCCACGGCAGAGCCTGGCAAGCTACCCGTGGTGTACTCAATATGCCCAAAACAGTAACAAGTCTCACAATGAAGAGATTACTGGTGCCCGCACGAGCAAATCGATGAGCAACGGGATGACAGTGATACAGTGACAGTGATTAGTGAATCACAATGAAGTACAGTTAGACTTACAAACTTTCATGCTTGCATGCATTTCAGTTATACAGTGGTCAAGTGCCCATCCCTCCACCAATGCCCATTTTCCACCACCAATGGTTCCAGCATCCTTCCCCCCACCCCACCCCACCTCTGTGGCAGGGCATTCCCTTTTGCTCTCTCTCTCCTTTGGGTGTTGTGGTTTGCAGTAGAGGTATTAAGTGGCCATCATGTTCAGTCTATAGTCTACTTTCGGCCCGCATCTCCCATCCCAAATGGGCCCTCCTAGCACCCTTTACTTTGTGGTCCCTTCTCTATCTGAGCTGCCTTTTCCCCCAGCATGAAAGGTCGGCTTCTAAACTGTGGAGTAATCCTCCTGGTACTTATCTCTACTGTTCTTGAATGTTAGTCTCCCATTCTGTTACTTTATATTCCACAAATGAGTGCAGTTTTTCTGTGTCTATCCCTCTCTTTCTGATTCATTTCACTGAACAAGATACTTTCCATGTTGATCCATCTATATGTAAATTTCATGACTTCATCTTTTCTAACAGCTACATAGTATTCCATTGTGTAGATGTACCAAAGTTTCTTTAACTAGTCATCTGTTCACGGGCACTCAGGTTTTTTTTCCAGATTCTGGCTTTTTCTGTTTTTCTTAACCAATAATTTCCACATTAACAATAAGTAGCACATTATTAGAGAGACTCCACCTAACACTCCAGCAACATGTTATTAGGCTTAAGATCTTGTTTCTGCTAGCTGGATCCCACTCCTTGCCACCCATGCTAATCTTTTCCCCCAGGATTCTTCTTTGCAAGCAGGATCACAGTTGGACCTTTTTACCTACAAGCTAAATAAACCAGTTCTTTTGGCTACTTTTCTACATGTGTCTCATTTGTCCTCTAGATATCCTTCAAACTTTCCTACAGGTGGGCTCCTAGACAAATCCAGTCCAATAAATTAGCTGAAAATTTTTGACAAGTCCTGCAGGTATCAAGCTTCCTGGTTTTTAGAATAGCCCTGATCTTTGATTTTCAGGATGTTACATTTCTCTTTCTCTCTGTCCCCCCTGTTGATTATTTACAAAGGCAGAACACACATGCCTCTGCCCATGAACCCCAGCAAGACACCCATAGATTTTAATGTAAAAATTGGATCTGGTTTCTGAGAATTCTATGCTTTGTTCTGCTATGCCAAGATGCCAACATGATAGCCCAAACAGGTTACCACTGACTATAAGCCCAAGAGCCTATGCTAGAAAGGTGAGACACTATGCAGTGCTAATAAATCATTTGCTACGTTGTTTTCTCTGATTTGTTGTGACTTAACTTATTGTACTACTATTTCTTTTTTGAAAATCTTCAGTTAGAGTAAAACTTTCAGGTTTCCCTAGTAACTGAGTTTAAAATTATATCCTACAATTTTGGTGTAGACTGTCATCTTCAGATGCAATAAACTGTTTTTGTAGCTACTGAAAATACTGAAGTGCACAGAGTCTTGACCATCTATAATTGCCTATTGACATTATCACCTACTCGAATTGTTACTTTGAGCAAGAGCACCTACATGCCTCAGTTTCCCCATTATAAAAGGTAATCTGATTTCGATTGGGAATAGGGGAGAATTATAACCTGTAGTTTTAACTTCAAATGAATCAATATATTATAAGGTGCTATGAACTATTACATTTAAAGTATGTACATATACTATCTAGGTATTCAGAGACTATTATCAGTATCATGGACTGTTGAAATCAAAGTTTTCTACCAAAATTATTTATCATGGAAAGGCTGATATATATGGATTAGTTTAGGTGATATATATATCGTTTAGGTGATATATATGGATTCCGGTGCACAAAAGGCTTGAATCTGGGCTTCTCTAACACCCGTTATCAGATTTAAGGGGCCCAGATTCTCCATGGATCACAAAACCCACAAAGTCTGTCTCAGAAAATATATGCATACGTGTGTGGAGCCGCCACTGCCTTCCCCCCACACAAACCTTAAATGGAATTATTTTGGAAAGACTCCTTTTAGGGAAAAGATGCCTTTGAAAATGTATCATTACCTTCCTGCAACCTCATACACAGATTCTTGTTTTTCATATTCACCATCTTATATATGCTAGGTTTTCTTAAATCATAATAGGCGTGCAAAATTTTTATTCTAAGAGGACTATTCCACTGTTTCTAGGGTTTTAATACCAGTATATAACTGACTTCCACTTTTCAAGGCTTCTTTGTATGATGCCCAGTTTCACTCCAAAATAGGACTCGATGTTGTGTCTTTAAAGGTGTGCAGTTTCTAACCCTGGTCAGCCAAAGTGTTTTCTACTTACAATCCAGCAATATAGCTTGCACATAGCCCATATAATATTCTTTTTTTGTTTTTTTGCTTCTTTTGGGTCACACCCCGCAATGCACAGCGGTTACTCCTGGCTCGTGCACTCAGGAATTACTCCGGGCGGTGCTTGGGGGACCATATGGGATGCTGCGAATCGAACCCAGGTCGGCCACGTGCAAGGCAAATGCCCTATCCACTGTGCTATCGCTCCAGCTCCCCATATAATATTCTTGACTGATATTTTTCCATCTTGCCTGACTGGGTCAGTGTGATGTGGTCATTGCCACATCGTGGATTATACCCATGAAAGACAACACAATGCAGAATTGACTATTAGATCTTCACAATCTAAGGCTCCTTTTTATTATCAAAACAGCTGCCATGCACCCTTATTGTTTGTGCTGAAGAACAGGGTGGAAAGTAAGTGCTCAGCTACAGGTAGTTTAAACTTAAAATGAATACATTTATTTGGGGTAGGTGGGCCTCTGTTCATCACTAATCTGGAAAACGGAAATGAGTGTAGATTTTGTGTAATTGCTTCTGTAAAAGTGAGAGTGAGATTCTGGTCATAAAGTACGATACATGGGCTTAAATAAATAAATTAAAAAACTCATTTCACATAGGCCACCAAACAGTCATGAGATGTTAATGACTTTTAGTCACTGCCAACCTGGACAAAATTCAAACCAATGACCTCTGGGTGAAAGGCTCTATATATCCCATTACCAGTCCCCAGAGTCTCCACTCGCCCCTGACAAGGTATTTTATCATACCCCCTACTGCAGTCTGACAGTCCAAATTCCTATACCATCAGAAAAATCATCTACTATTCAAAATACATGAATTTTAAAGAGATATAGATGACCTGATTCTTCAAATAAAGTAGCAACTACAATTACAAAAATACTTTTGAAAGAAACTAGGCACAGCTATATATACATACATATAGTATGAAGAGTTTTTTTTTAAATTCCAATATTTTCTCATCATGTTTACTCCACTGCACATTTGATTCTGCCTCTGGATATTTAGTAAACTGACATATCTTGCAGTTCCATTAAAAAAGCCATTAGTTTTAGTTTAACATTTGTATAAAACCGATTCGTTAAATCCAGGGTGCTTTCTTTCGTGGCTTGTTTTTAAGTGTCATAAATAAATGACTTAAATGTCCCACAAGACAAATGTTCTTTAATCATCTAATGCACTCATTTATCCAAAGCTTTAACCTTAGTTCTAAATTAAGTCTGTTGCAAAAACATAACTTCATCTAAAAACACCCATCAATCCTACATGGTTTTGATAAGCACATTTTAAAAACATAAACAATCAGACAGTTGTCAATCTGAAGCCCAGTCCCATTTAAGAGTTACTCACCAGAAGCCATATTTCATGCCCACATCACCAATAGAATTCTAAAAGAGAATGGCCGGTTTGGCTGCCTTTGCTAAGAGTTTAAAATTGTGAATGTGGTGGATATAAATATGGTTGTAAGAGTGTAAAATGAAACAAGGACTTGTCAAAAAAAACAATTGCATATCAGAAGCAGCCTATATTATTTGGGTTCTTTTTTTTTTAAAAAAAAAGATTAGTTCTTTGACAATGTTACAAATGCATTAAAATTTCATGATCACATATTTAGTAAATTGCATGTCATGCCTTTGATTAATTTTCATTTGTTCATGGACCTAAAAAAATCTGTCAAAGAATATGACTGCTCAGAGCTTATACATGAGTAATGATCACTGAAAGGTTTGGTGTGAGGAGAAAAGAAGTGAGAGTTTAATGGAATAAACACTTGACTAAATTGGGTACTTAATACTTCATAACTAGAATTTCTCAGTTTGGTGAAATTCTAGGTTTGACAGCTTCCTGGTTTAACTTTGAACTAATTCCTGTGTGCCACATTTACCATTGGTGCGCTTTCAGAGCTGGACCCAGATTATCTTCTACTTCCCCCACTGACTTCCATGGGTCCTACTGAATTACCACAGAACTCCTTAAGTTTACTGGAAGCTCCTCCCTACAACCCACTCGGGCTTTAGATTAAAAAAAAAAAAAAGAAAAAAGATAAGAGCATTCACCAAATAGCTAGATTGAGAATAAACTCAAAAATTATCACTGAGGCCCTTTTGCGGCCACAATTTGTCAAATCTGCTGATAGGAAACAAATTCTATTCATAAAGATTTTATTTGGGAGGGGGGGAACTCTTGTGATTTGGTAGCAATTCAATTATAGTTTTGTGAGATAGTGAGCCTGGAGAGGGAATCCAGACTGACAAGAAATATGACAGGACAGTTACAGAGTGTTTATGCAATTAAACTTTCACTGACAATACCTGCAGAATGATGAATGCGTGGGCGGAGGTATGTGAGCGCAGGCAATGCCCCACAAGTATTGCCCATTTTTCATTATTATACAACTGTTCAGATCTTTCAAGAACAGCCTGAAGTGAGGTGGAAAGAGAGTGCTGTTCTGCAGCATGTTAGCCAAATGCCTTTCTTTCTTCTTTTTTTTTTTTCAAATTCCCTCCCCCCAGTGGGTCTTGATGTGCCAGGTGATAAAAGAACATCTATTTTAGAAAAATGTTTCGAAAAGATTAAGATTTACCCTGAACTTGACATATATTAATTTTGGACACCAAAAGAGGTTTTTATTCTTTTTTTCTATCTGCAACTTTATATCACTTCCCAAGTGATAGAATAGTGCATAATTAAACTGTTGGGTTATTCATTTTATGCAAGCAGGTGCAAAGGGCACTATAAAAGTAGGATTTTACTGATGGTAGATAAAGAAAGAAAGGAGAAAGTTAAAAGCTTTTCGTGGAGAACCACAAAAGCTTACAGACGAGATTAATTTGGTTGGGGAAAGTCTGTATTATAGTGCTTCAGTCTTTTAAGGATATATGAAATCAGGAAAGTTAAAGGATTCAATACCTCTAAAAGATAGATGGGATTTTTTTGTTCGGTAAAAACTTTTATTTGGGGGTTTCTTGTGAGCCTATAAGTTTGGGGTATTATTTTAATTTTTTTCACAAGCAAGTATTGAAAGCATGTGGATCTCTAAAAAATAGCTTTAAGCTAATTTGTTTAGCCTTCACCTTGGCAAAATCAGCAGTCCCCAGAATAACAATTTAACCAATGGCAAAGTGAGTCTTCCAGACCCTAGAGCTTGGATGATTCATTGTGTGGAGATGAGGGAGAAAACAGTTGTAGCCTGTGGCAAAAAGATGCAAAGGTTTGAAGTGAAAGCCACATTTTCCCTTTATATTTACACATTCCTTTAAATTAATGAGCACTTACTTGGCGAAAGAAAATGATAGCTATCCTCATACCATTATGCATTCATTTTGACCTCTGGTAAGCTATTATTGATGTGAGTCATATTTTTGTTTCCTTTATTGGTTGATGCTCATTTGTTAACACTTATATCTTAACTGGGGAACCTTTACACAGAAGCATTCCACTGGTTTGGCCAAACCCTATTATCTCTTCCTGTCATTGGGTGCAGGCCCAAAGGCAGAAGCACTGCTCTGTGCTCATCTAGAAGACTCATTTCCTGGACCACAGTGTGGTGCGATGTTGAGATTCCACACAACCATGTAGATATTATTAAAAATCAAACTCACATCTAGAGACTGTTTACACAACTGGACAAATGCAATGAAATAACTGGCCATCTCAGTATCAGCAGAAATCAGTCAATCTTATTGGTATTAAAAGTGAGTTCGCCATTCCTTTCTGTCAAAATGAGCAGTCCAGAAATCCCATGTAAGCCGTGGTCTAAACCAGAATCTTTACAATACTTTCTTTTGACCTAAGTGGTATTCTGTTACTTCCCTCAAAAAAGTCCCAATTTTGCCTGATGTATACTTTAATATGCACTAAAATTGATAGTTAAAAATATTGTTTTCACATTACTTAGGTGTTAAAATTACATGGTGGTGTTCCTTTATTTTCTAAAACCAAACCTAATCCTGTTAATTCAAAGTGAATAACAAACAGGACTAAGACTTTTTCCCAAGTTGTTACATTTATTCAACCTGCTTGTGTTTTGTTCTTCATCATAATTATTTCCAAGTCAAATCTGCACTGATTTCCTTGTGGACCCGCGTACCTCTGACTAACTTAAAGAATTGAGCTGGGATAATTCACACAATTCCTCGGGGGTCATGTTCACTGTTTTTTTTCAAGGACATTTTTATTACAAAGCTGATGAAATTTGCATATTAATTCATTTCTTTCAATTTTTTAAGATTAAATGTTGTCAACATGTATCAGTGCAAGGCTCTGACAGTGCTGATGAAATGGGTCAGCCAAGCTTGAACATTTAGAGTAATGCAGCCATCTGCAACCCCCTCGCCCCTTGTGGAGTTCTCTGCTACCATTGCAACTTGATTAAAAAAAACTTTTATTCAGTGTAGGGCACTAAAACATTATCTAAGAAATTATATGTGTTAGCCCTTCCATTTACTAAGAAAGTGATTTTGGCAATAAAATTGATGGTTTTAGACCCTTGCTGACATAGAGTTCATATTCTGCCAGTCATAATTAAACTACAGTCCCCCAAAAGCACCCCAAACAATAAAACATAGAAGAAAACACACAAGAAATTATAAATTTGGTGAGTTCTAACTTCTAAATATGGATTACAGGGGAAAATTGGGGGTTAACATTTCCTCTTAGGGAGGGAGATAGAAAGTTAGATACTCTTCCCACTGGCATTCTAGGTACTAGTGAGAATGGGGAGAGGAGTCAGATGCCAAAGATTTGTTGCATCTTACATCCTAATGGTCCCAGAAATAACACTTGTCCTTTATTCAATTCATAGCTAATAAACACATCGGCACTCCTCACAAATTGGTACTAGTATTTAAGTAAGAGCATCCTTTCTCTCATACAGCCAAGTGGACCATTTAGCTGTATTCATATATGCAATTTACTTAGTCCAAGCCCATACTTCCATCAAGCAACCTACTTCACCCCTCACAGTCTCTCGCAGTGAGAAATCCCCTTACTGCTTCAGAGCCTTTCTCTGTGAACCCTCATAACCTTCCAGAAATTCTATTTCTGTGTTTGCTTTTGGATAGAAACTTTTTTTTAATGCACCCAAGACTTTTCATAGATTCCAAAGACTTCCAAACATTAGCTTGGATGATTAGTTTGAGTATCAGGGAAACCTATCACATCCTTGTGCCCTTTGGCTTTCCAACAGAAGTAGCTCTGCCAATAGAAAAAGTTGCTTCCTGAACCCTGAAGTTTTCCAGAGAAAACCCCACAAACCATGTGACCCAACTTATCTCTCTTTATGGATTAGCACTTCCAGAGAGTATCCCTAGCAGTTCAGAGAATTAAACCAACAAAAAATATACTCTTAATATAACTTACAGATAATGCTGGTCGTACACTAACCACATTGAGACTACATTTTTATGTTCTTACCATTTAACAGTGCATGTCTACTCTGCCTAGTTAGAGAACCTCTCTCTCTCTCTCTCTCTCTCTCTCTCTATATATATATATATATATATATATTTGTGTATAGACATATATAACACCATTAGCATATTTGTTTTCTAATATAAAAATATATTAAATAAGAATGAAATATTAGACAGAGAAGACAGCCTCAGAAATGGTTTATCTTGATTTTGAATTAAACTCCCAAACTCATATTGGATTGAAAAATCAAAATCAGACTTCACATTGTTGAGTTGGAAAATGTCAGATATGAAATATTTAAACTGTGGAATACAGTCTTCGACTTTGGGTTATAAAACTTTAATTTTGTGAGTTGGTAGCACTCCAATAGTTCAATATTTTTAATTCTACAAATCCATGTTTATTAACTTTCAAGGTTTAAACAGTATCACCAAGTCTATTGAAACTAAATTATTCTGACTTGTGAGAGCTATAGGGTAGCTATAATTTGTTTTCTATTTCTACATAAGTGACAAAGACAAAAGAAAGAACAAATAAAAGGAATTGATTTTCACACAATTCCTTTTTATACTTTCAAAATGATCTAAAACTCCAGCTTATGATTAAAGCAAAAAGTCATGCCTTCACAGTTTTAATTGTGACATTTTCCTTATAAGATACATAGTACTTATTATAGGGTTAACTCTCCTATTTAAAAATATAACTAGCATCATATGTGTCAAGGAAGACACATCATCTATAACTTCTCTTTATTTAGGAAGAAGAGACTGGGTGTTCTTCCCACCATTTTATAAGCCTCCCTTTTGACTTTATGATTAAAGGAAAACACCAATATTAGTTGCTAATAGAAACAATAACTTTTTATCTCCCTATGGTTATTGCTCTTGGTTCTTAGAACCCTCCAAGTGTTTCATACCTGTTCCTAGTGCTTGTATGACATGTCCCTGTTGATTTAATTCACTCATCGTTTGTCAACCTCTACTCTACGTCCGTGTCTACTGTGTGCTAAGTCACTAGAATCCTTTTAGGAGAAAGTTGCAGGATATGGGCAACTTCACCAGGATAGAAGACCCCACATTTCACTTCTGCTCCTGCCTCTCAACCCATTGGCTCTTCTTCTGCCTATATTGAAACACACCAAGCCACCTTCCTTAACTACAAAATGAAACTAGTATTTACTCACAGGGGTGTGGGGGACATCAAAGTCATAATAATCAAAGGCAAGCAAATATGAAGGTGTTTGTAAAAAGAATCAGCCATGTTTTAAACAGCTCTGTAGGGTAACACATTTGGTAAATAATGCATCACAAATCTTTTGGGGTTGTCTTGTGATTTTTTTGTTTTTGTAGGTGAGCAATAGTCTTTGGATTTTTACACTCTAATATCATATCCATAGCAGCTGCTGTTGACTTCAACATCTAAGTTAAATTATCCAACACGGTTCTGATGAAATTCATTCCTCCACCTAACTTAATCTGTATGTAATTTTGTTTGCTGCCAGGGAAGGAAAGTACATTTGCTGTAAAGCTAAACTCCTGGTTGCTAGCAAGAAAATTCAGTATTTTTTGTTTATTGCTTTTGTTTCATATATAATGTATATGACTTTGTGATGATTTGTTCAGGGAAGAGAAGTTGAGGATTTAACCTTGCATCTAGAATCTGCTGAACATGCGCTACAATGGCATTACCTACTTCTGAGTTACCCGAATCAACTTGGAATACCAACCTACTCTCCAAGGGGCAATTTCACTGCAAATTTATAAGTTTAAAGCCCATGTTTCTTTTTTAATGATACATTTAGTGATAGTAACTTTCTGGGCTTTACAGAGCCTTGTCTTTCTTCTATTTTGTATTTATGAAACCTGCTATACTGGGTCTGAAGTTCTCCAGCCTTAGAATATAGAAAATCTTATTCCAATTAAAGATTCTCATCACTATCCCTGAATACACTAGTGTGTAGTTACATCACTGAAAATTTTCTGAGCCAGCTCGGAAATCTCTATAAACCTGCTCCCCGTGTCTATCAAATTGCAGTTTGGTTCACCAGCTCTGAAGGCCACATCTTTGATTCAAACAGTGAAAGCTTATACAACAGATCATCTCAGGAGTTAGATAAAAATTTGTTTTTGATTGGAGTTATTGCATGTTAGGATGAATAGATTTTGAATTATTTATTCTCTAAATTAGAAAAGCTTGTCATCAGGATTGGGTTTTTTTTTAAGACATAAAATTTACTTATGAGAGATGGGAATAAGTTGAATGCAATGTTTATGGCATCAACAGAAAAAATAACTTCAGTCTTTAATAATCTTTCAGTTGAATAAACAACTCACCCATTCTCAAAAACAATTAGATAAGTTCCAAAGAAACAGTACAGGGGCTAAGTCATTTACTTTACACACAGCCAACCCTATCTTATTTCCCTATCTTATTACCACATATGGTTCCATGAGTATCACCAGAAGTACTGACGCTGAGCAAAGAACTAGGAGTTAGACCTGAGCCCAGCTGGGTATGCTCACCCAAAGACCAAAATAACAAACACCAAAGTGCGTATCATATTGAGTGCTAATCTGTTTTCTGGAATAGCGATATAAAAATTAACGAAATTGATCATTTATCTATTGGCTGATGTTTCATAAATAATCACATCAATCATATGTACATTAAAACATAATTATCTTCTATTTTTCTTCAATTACATACTGATTAATATTAACGGCAGTGACATTTTTTATTAGATAGTTAAACTTGTTAATAATTATGTGGTTAGAATTTAAATAAACACCCCAATTTAAAGGTGAACAGAGGCGTGAGGGGGACAGAGTTTATGCATTAGATGTATGAGCTCCAGAGTTTGAAGCTGGTCTGACACCATCTCTGGGTGTAGCCCTGGTGAGCCCCTGAGCACTAGTCATCACCAGGACAGCTACCAAATGTACCAGGAGAGGCCTCCAGACATCTGACACTTCTGGGGATTCCCTCTCACAAAATGTACAGAGGATCAAAGAAACACTTTTCCAGTACATGAAAAGATGTTCATCATCTCTTAATATTAAGGAGACATGCATCAAAACAGCATTGAAATATGCCTTTGAGAATCACATCTAAAATAAAAAAGTGATGGAGAGGATATGGCAAGCAGGAGCCCCGTAGCACTGCTTGTAGGGGCGGGGGGGGGCGTGGTATATATATATATATATATATACCACGATATAATACATCTGGAGAGTGCTAAAAATTTTAAATAGACACATGATATGATCCAGTTGTCCTACTTCTGGAAATTTACTTGAATTTTTTTGAAAATCCACAGATTTGAGGGGCCAGAGTGATAGTACAGTGGGTAGGGCATTTGCCCTGCACATCTTTGACCTGGGTTTGATTCCCACCATCCTATATGGTTCCCTGACCACCTCCAGGAGTAATTCCTGTGGTCAGAGCCAGGAGTAAGCCCTGATCACTGGGTGTAACCCCCCCCACAAAAAAAGCAAAAAATAATGAAAAAAGAAAAGAAAACCCTCAAATTTGAATAGATATATGCAGTCCATGTTCACTGCAGTATTATTTACAGTAATCAAAAACTGAAAACAGCTTTAAGATCCATTGACAGATGACTATTTAAGGTTGTGTATACTGTGCAATGAAATATTACTCAGTGGTCAGAAAGAGGAAATCCTGCTAACAGCATGGACAAAGGGTATAATGCTTAGTGAAATAATTCAGAGAAATACTATTCTACTCATGCCATGTAGGTGGAGCGATAGCACAGCAGCAGGGCATTTGCCTTACATGCGGCCGACCCAGGTTTGATTCCTCCGCCCCTCTTGGAGAGCCCGACAAGCTACCGAGAGTATCTCGTCCCCATGGCAGAGCCTGGCAAACTACCTGTGGTGTATCAGATATGCCAAAAACAGTAACAATAAGTTTCACGATGGATACATTACTGGTGCCCACTCGAGCAAATCAATGAGCAACAGGATGACAGTGACAGTAACAGATGCCATGTAGGTATTTAGAAAAACAGATAAATGAGACAAAAATAAACTCCTAGTCTATCAAACCAAATTGGTAGTTATCAGGGAGGAGTATAGGAAGTGAATAAGTCAGATAAAAGGGTCCATTGTACGATAAAAGGTAGAATGCAGTTTTCAGTGGTGAACTCTTTATAATGACATGTAATACAGTTCTCCTTCAGTAATTTTTTTTAATTAAAATGAAATTAAAGTGGCTGGCAAGATAGTATGGCAAGTGAGGTGCTTGCCTTGCATGTGGCTGATCAGTTTCAATCCCTTGCACACCGTATGTTCCCCTGAACAACAACAGAAGTGATCTCTGAATGCAGTGTCAGGAGTAAGTTCTGAGCACAGGACTGGATATGGCCCCCAAGCCCAAAAAGTGAATTAAAGTGTTTTTGATATTATAAAAACGTGTGTTCTTATTTCTCCAATCTAGAATATACAAGGCAATTAGAAATGCTGTTTTTCCTCTCAATGTGGCTTTTTCTCACGAATCACAAATCACAAAATCCCGTTGATTGTTGATTTCTCTAGCGGGCTCAGTAACCTCTCTTTTTGTCCTATCCCTGAGATTTTAGAAGCCTCTCTCCACTTGGCCTTCCCAAAGATGCCACATTGGAGGCTCTTTCAGAGTCAGGGGAATGCGATCCAGCTTGTTACTGGCTTTAGCATATGAATATACCATGGGAAGCTTGCAAGGCAGTCCCATGTGGGCAGGAAACTCTCAGTAGCTTGCTAGTTTCTCCCAGAGAGAGAAGTAGGTTATAAGCTTTTGGGAGCTTGCTTTTAAGTCTCTGGATGTTGGCCGTTGATGGGATTACACACACCTGGGTACCTTCATGCGTGAGGCTTTTTCTCAATTGGTTGAATTTTGCAGCGTGTACATCTCATTCTCTGAAAAGCTCTGTGCCAAAGCTGTCCTCTAAGAAAGGCATTCAGTTGGATGGAAAATGGGGAGTGGGGGATAGCAAGACAGTAGATGAAAAGTTACAGAAGTTGTTGCTTTATTACAGTTATATCACCAATTTCACTAGACAAAACATGGGGTGGGGGTGGGGGATTTCTAGAAGATAAATATATGTAAGTGCTTTTATTCTCCTCTGTGATTAGGAAATAGCACAGATGAAAGGTTTTTTTCTTAATTACATTAGTAAGCAATCTGTACTTTTGACAGGAAACTGGGAGCTATAGTGTTTAGAATGAAGAGGTAAAGTCATAGTAATTTTTATTCCTTGAAATTTAACTTGCTTTATGAGATTTCATTAAAATAAACTATCTTTCTAGCCATCAGAAGGTTCTAATAAGGTGCTACAAGGAATTTCCTAAATTTTCAAAATGTTGTGTTTGCCAAAGGAGAGAAAATGCATTTTTAAAACTTAAAAATATTTTTTATCATTTTAAATGTTTGTATGCGTCTTCCTTTTCAGGTCATTCTAAAAAATACCATTCTAGTGGTACCTCACTAAATGTTAGCTTAAAAAGTCTCTGCTTCTTAAGATAAGTTTTAACAAGTGCACTTGAAATATCATAGTAGAATTTCCTTTCTACAATAATCTTTTACTGAACAAAAACACTTATAAGAATGTTCATCATGGGTTGAAGAGAGAACAGACGTTGTTTGGCGGAGCTCAGGGCTTTCTCCTAATTCCAAAACTAGAAATACTCCTGGTAGTTTCAAGAGACCTATATAAGGTGCCGCCAGGGATTGAATCATGTTGGCCATGTTCAAGGCAAACGGTCTACCTGCTGTACTATTGTTCTGACCCAAGAGAGAGAGTCCAGGGCTTAAGGACTTTGCTTTGCATATAACCAGACCTTGTTTGATACCTGGTACAGAGTGTCCCTCAAGTCCCACTGAGAGCTGACCCTGAGCCCAGAGTAGCCTCCCAGAACCATGAGATATAGCCCCAAATACTTACCACACACGTGCACACAAACACAGAGAGAGAGAGAGTCAGAGACACACAGAGAGAGAGAATGTCCATTATAACATTTTCTTCTTATTGCTGAAATAAAGAGAATTAGTCTATAATCAATGGGGACTTAACTCTAGAAATGAAGGTTCTCCTATAGACAGATACTGTTCCGCTATTAAAAAGAATATTGAAGATAAAAAAATTCAAACATAAAACAGGTTCCAGGCTAGTAAGAAATAAAGGACAGAACAATGTATAAAGGCTATTGTTATTTGTACACAGAAAGAATAACTGCAGACCCATGTACCAACAAATTGCATAAAATGTCTCTTCATAGAAATAGAAAAGATTGAGACAAATTAAAAAATTACCTCAATGGGAGATTCTAAGACTTTGGGTCAGAGTTGGGAGGAAGACTTGACTTGTGTTCAGCATCTAATCTTCCCTGTTGCTTGAATGTTGTTTTAACCACATGCATGTTTTAACTTTTATTCTAATGTCTTTAATTGTTACAAAAATTATTAAACATTTAGGTGTGGGAATAAATAGCTTTTTAAAGGTCAGTATTATTCACTAATATCAAGTAATCAAGGGGAAATTAAATAATATTTTTAATTATACTTTCATATCAGAGTATCTTCTTTTCTCATGAGTACAACCCTGGCCACTATAAATTTGCCTTTCCAATCCCTCATTCTTCCTAAACCAAAACACACTAAATTCTGGGAACGCAGGAAAAATTATTTGCACTGAATCACCAAGCAGCTCCTGCCGTCTCAGTCTTGCAAGATAGAAAAGGGCACCAGGAAGGCAGCTGCATTCTGGGGAGAAGAGAGAACGAATTGGGATTCAGCCCTGTGACCTCTAGCCACAAATAGTGCTGCGTGTGAAATGGGCACTAATCGAGCCTTCGATGCTGAGACCCTTTGCCTGAGCTGGAGTAATTAGAACTGTAATTCAGATTTGGGATTTTTCTCTGAGGTTGCAGAGCTTATGAAGTCAGCAGAACAAGGTTATTAAATCATAGCCCAGTACCAAGTCACAGAGATTTTTCTAAATGTATAAGACAGGGAAAATGCAAGCACCAGCTGAGCGGTCCTGTGGGTGAGGCGATGAACCCGTCCGTGGCACAGCTAATGATCTGTTTTAGGGGCACAGCTCATATATTCCAAATAACAGGGGGGAAAGAATTCCAAATAGCTTAACATCATTAAACCCAAAATGCTATTGGATCCTTCCTCTGTGGCATCATAAAATACCTTATCCAAGTGGAGAAGGGAGATGCTGGCTGTAAATCATGAAAAGTTTATGCCACCCCAGTTGCAAACTTTGCACTAACTTGTTCACTCTGGGGAAGGTTCATGGGGTTGCTTTGTTTGGGGGTTTGGCTGCTGTGTTTTTTTTTTAAGCAATAATAGTCTTTGTAGGATGGCTGCCGTGTCAGCATTTATCTTGAAACTCATGGATATGAGTTCTGACTGGAGTCACCTTTCTGACAAGTGTTATTGCGACTGTGTTTTATATCCCTGTTCAGAATGGTTTCTAATGATAATGCTCTGTCTACCTCGCTGCTTCACACTAAATTATAGATGCCAAGATGACAGGGCAAACTGCAGCCGAGCCAGGCTCGGCTGCCTCAGTGTGATGTCAGTGCCTCCACCCTTCTGGGCTGGAATTAAAAAAATCGGAAGTGAAGATATGCAAAACATTTGTGCTTAAAAATAATGTTCTGTCAGTTATTAAACAAGTGATATTTCATTTAATCAGCTCAAGGGATTATTTTAAATGAAAAGGCAGTGCGGATGATTTTATTAACACATTCCTGCCCTAGAGTCCTACAGTAATAATTCCTTACCTGCTTAAATTAAAAAGTTGTAATTCAGTCTGTCTACAGAAAGAAGTTCTGG
Organism: Sorex araneus; assembly: GCF_027595985.1. Lineage (NCBI taxonomy): Eukaryota > Metazoa > Chordata > Mammalia > Eulipotyphla > Soricidae > Sorex > Sorex araneus. Next base: position 63,879,663 of record NC_073304.1, on the reverse strand, counting down.
GTGATTGGATTTTATGAGTTCTTTGATTTTTTTAGTTGCTCACAAATGGAGGTAAAAGCTGAAAAGCTTATCCTTTAGCAGTAACAATGTTTTAGCTACTTAATAAATCACCCTTTCTCCAGACGGTGATTGTATCCAGGACTTATAAAGCAAGTATGATTCTGAATACAGTATTTTATCAAAATGGGATCTGTCAGACCCACACACTTGTATATCTGAACCGCCCTTTATTTCATTCCACTACATATTTAAACCAATGTGGAAAACTGGGCCACTTTCCAGATTATATTTTTAAATGTTATTTGTCAATTAGATAGAAACTTCTATGTTGGGTCCTTTGGAAGTAGGGGCAGTGTGAGTAAAATTACACTGTGGCTAAAAGAATGTAGGCTGAAAAAAGCACCCATCTAAACAAAGAACCCAAGGGGACTCAGTGAAACAAAGAGCAAAGAGAAGGAGGGTGGAGGTACTGAACTAGATGGTTCAAAATGCTCACTCAGTCCCACAGCAAGGAAGAAGAATTACTGCAAATATTTTCTTGACAGTGGTCTTTTACAATTCACTGAGTACTTTGAAATAAATGATCATCATGTTTGCTCATTTGCGTTCCAAAGCAATGCTATAAGATTAGGAGTGTATTATTTTTGTGATACAAATGAAAAGATTCAAATAAATAATTTTTTGCCAGATCCTTGATCTTGTGAGTTAAACCTGAACTTCAAAAGCTTTCCTTGCTCATGAAAGTCTACTAACCTGTGGGGATCTATTTTATCATCCCATGTCAAGAAGAATGTGAGATTTGTTGTTACTGTTTTTGGCATATCAATTACACCATGGGTAGCTTGCCAGGCTCTGCCATGGGGGCGAGATACTCTCAGTAGCTTGCTAGGCTCTCCAAGAGGGGCGGAGGAATTGAACCCGGGCTGGCCACATGCAAGGCAAATGACCTACCCTCTGTGCTATCGCTCCAGCACATGGAGATGTTAATAGTGCCTGCTAGAGCAACTCGATAAGCAATGGGATGATAGTGACAATGATGTCAAGAGAAATACTGAATGTAAAATTCTCTAAACATTTAAACACAATTGTTTTTTTAGATAAGGGCAGACTCAATTGTTATAGTGTACTCTGGTTGCAAAAGGATGAAAAATTATTCTTTCAGAAGAATCTTACAGCAATTTTTATAACTGATTTTTCACTAATGTTATCCTGTTCTTATTTTTCCTGAAGAACAGGGAAAATATTATAACAGTTCCAGCTCTTAGGGTATTTAGACACAGTGCCACTCCTAGCTTTCTTTGTCCCATTGATTTCCACAAAGAGGACCTTTGAGCAGCTCCTTGAAGATCTGTTCATTCACTTATTCATTATTTCATTGTATCAAGAATCTGTTAAGTACCTACAGTGCTCTTGCCAAGTTAGTTTCTATCTAAGCAGTACCTTTTGTACTGCACTGTTAACTTATTTGTGTTATCAGACCAAATTCTGTGAGCAAAAATCTCTGCAGAATGACTTGAAAGATATAAAGCTGAGTAAGAAATGAGACTGCCCTCAAGGATCTTAAAATCTAGTAAAAGAAAGAAAATTGCAAACAATAGAATTAAAATGAAATTAGTGTTATGATAGGGAAAAAGCAGATTATCAAACTGTTCATATTTCTAAAGGGAATGCACAAATAGGCACAGGAGAGTGCAAAAATAATCAAATGAACTGTTTTGTGCTTCCTTCAAAGTAGCTCTCTAGAGAGAATATCGTCTATTCCTTATTAATATTCATACTCTTCCAGTTCTCTTCCAACATGCAAATAGTATTGGTCACCTAGTTACTGCTCCCACCCAATGTATATAGTTTATCCCTGTCCCTTGGGAAAAATTATCTTGGCTACATAAAGAAGGAGGGAATGAAGCCAAAAATGCATTTGGTTGGAGAGTAGCTTTCTATTGCATTTGGAACATACTCCTATCATTTTCACTCATTTTCAGTCCTTTGGATAGATCTCTTCAGTTGGAAAGAGCTCAAAACCAATTTCAGTGCAGATGCAAATAATCCCAACAAATTATTCTATAAATACACCACAAATAGCAATACTTTGTTGAGGTTAATAGCTCTTACTTATCAAATAAGGAAACTGAAAAACAGAAGCCATTTCCATGTGAGGAAAGGAGATTGACTCTGAATCCAGAGATCTGTTTGGTTCTTCGAACCTACATAACTGCATGGCACACACACAACCCAGCAAATTCTTATTCGATGTTTTGGCACAAGATCCATGGGAATTTGTTTCTTTTCAGAAGTTGTCATTTGCCATGCCCATTCCAGATATGCATGTGGAAGGTAAGAGAGGGCCTCTAGTAGGACTGGAAAATAGAAATCTCATCCTAACTCCCATTGGCAGCGAATAGAGGCAGCTCTTCTAAGAGCTATTACAGCTACTCTTGCTAATCAAGTGGGAGCCAAGAATGGGATTCAAAGTACCTAATCTTTTTTAGTTTTCTTTCCCATGAAAACTTCCATAGGTTTGCACTCACACAGAAAATATGTTACATATGGCCATATAATATATATAAACGTATATACAATTAGGACTTTACATTTAATAAAGTAGATTATAATATACAAATACTATTTTAAGCCACTTATTATTTTTGAAAATGTACTAAGAGGAAGTGGGTTTGAAGTTTGGATAGAACTATTTTTGTGATGTTTAAAGTAGAACTGGTAAAAAAAAATATGGTCAAAGACCAGAGCAGTAGTATAATAAGTAGGGCAATTGCCTAGCATCCAACCAATCTGGGTGCATTCCCGGCACCACATATGGTCCCCAAGCCCACCAAGAATGATCCCTGGGTGCAGAGCCAGGAGTAAGCCATGAGCACCATCAGGTGTGGCCCCAAACACACATACACAAGCACATACACATACAGTCAAAAGATGCATCCTTGAATAATGAGTATTATCACATTAAAATATTCTCCTATCCTCATTTAGTTCTTCCAGAATCAAAAGAGAAACTTCTAGGTTGATAAATTATAGTGGTTAAAAAATCCATAGCTATCATGCTTTGGATGCAGTAGTAACATACAATGATAAAATTCATAGCAAGAATAGCAGCAACTAGTCCATGAGAATTTCACATGTGCCAGGCAATCAATATATATTTTCTCATTTTGTTATCAACAAACCCTCAGAGGTAGGAACCAAAATTTTGGCATTATTTTATTTGTTAATGGACTAGTAATCTCATTTTAAAGCAGACAGTTTAAAAATATGGCCTAATAGCTTTTAAGCAATTCTTAAAGCAATTCTCAAAATACTACATTTAAGTACATGCATAAAAAATAAACTAATGTGGATATAGTGTGATTTTAAATTTATCTAGCACATAATTTACTAAAAGTAATATTTATACTATATACCCATTTCAACTTACTATTTTTATTAACACAGATTGGTAGGTTATATAGTATAGGCTGGAGCAATAGCACAGCGAGTAGGGTGTTTGCCTTGCATGTGGCCGACCGGGATTCAATTCCTCCATCCCTCTTGGAGAGCCCAGCAAGCTACCGAGAGTATCTTGCCCACATGGCAGAGCCTGGCAAGCTACCTGTGGTATATTTGATATGTCAAAAACAGTAACAACAAGTCTCACAATGGAGATGTTACTGGTGCCCGCTCAAGCAAATCTATGTATGGGATGACAGTGCTCCAGTGCTCCAGTTTTAGAATGGACATATCCTAAGTCATAACAAAAGCATGGCTTTTTCATCTATTCAGCAATGATTTATTGAGCATCAGTTATTTGCTATATATATTATTAACCGCTACCTATTTTCTGGGGCTAGAGCAATAGCACAGCAGGTAGGGTATTTGCCTTGCACATGGCCAACCTGGGTTCAATTCCTCCATCCCTCTCGGAGAGTCTGGCAAGCTACTGAGAGTATCTTGCCCTCATGCAGAGTCTGGCAAGCTACCCATAATGTAATTGATATGCCAAAAACAGTAACAACAAGTCGCACTTGGAGAAGTTACTCGTGCCTGCTCAAGCAAATCGATGAGCAACGGGGTGACTGATAGTGATACCTATTTTCTGAGCAAGTTATGTAATTAAGGAACTTTTTCAATAGTATCGAATAATTTAATGTTTTTGGTTTTGGTCATATCCAGTGGTGCTCAGGGTTTTCTCCTGGCTGTAGGCTCAGATATCACTCCTGGTAGGACTTGGGGGACCAACTCAGGATCAAATTTGTTTAGCCATGTTCAAGGAAAGCGCCCTCCCCACTGTACTCTCTCTGGCCCAAAATGAGCTTTGTGAAAAACTTTACATACTCGCAAGACTTCTAACAGATTACTTTATTTTAGTAATCTGACTCAACATCAATGACCAGAACTCACCAATCCTCACAGAGTGAGGATAGAGCATAAAATTGAACCAAATGTCTACTGCCTTCAAGAGACATATCTGAGAAGTCAGGGTTTAAACACAAACTCAAAGTCAGAGGCTGGTAAACACTCTCATAGGCAAACAATTCCCTAGTAATCAATTCCCTTAAGAATGCTTAAACTTTTTTTTAATTTTTAAAAAATGCTTATACTAAGCAACTTAGATTTCAAATTTTAAAAGGTTACAGGAACAGGGATAGTCATTTCTTTTTATTTTTTTTAAATTTTTAAAAATTTTATTGAATCACTGTGAGATAGTTACAAGCGTTCATGTTTGGGTTACAATCTCACAATGATTAAATACCCATCCCTCCACCAGTGCACATTCCCCCCCCATCAATATCCCTGGTATATCCCCCCTTTCCCTGCCTCCATGGCAGACAATATTCCCCATAATCTCTCTCTACTTTTGGGCATTATGGCTTGCAACACAGATACTGAGAGGTCATACTTGGTCCATTATCTACTTTCAAAATGCATCTCCCACAGGGATGGTTATTTTTTAAGGATCAAAGGATATATACATTCTGAGGAACTTATACTCTTAAACATATATGTTAAACCATCAAATACTATAATTAACCACCAAAATATTCAAAACAATTGCTAATAGACCTGAAGGAAGATATGTCAGTAACACAATAGTAGTTGTATATTGGTTCCTTCATTCCACAAAAGTTGAGTACACATTTTTCTTCAGTACACATGGGGCATTCTCCAAGATTGACCACATGCTGGGAAAAAGGCACATCTCCATAAAAATCAAGAAATTCTATCAGCTAGCCTGTTGGACAACAATGCTTTGAGAATGGGAATTAATCAAAAACAGAAATGTCGGGAAAACTCGGAATTAAATGACAACTACTGACAAGCCAGTGGACTACAATGGGAGGATCTATTACTAAACTCACTTTACAAGTGAGTTTTAGAAAAAACGCAAAAAGGATAAGTCACATACTCCAACTTACTCATAAGCCATGGGGTTAGAATTTGAACCCAAACCCTTCTCCCTGACAGTCACATTCTCCTGCACTACACTGTAGCAAGAATAGAACTCTAAAGCAAGACACATCTGACCTGATCTTGTCTCAGATCTGGTTAACCTTGGAAAAGTTACTGGGTGCTCTAAACCTAGGTATCTTTATTTCTAAAATTGATATAATGATGTCACTATAGAGTGGCATTCATTCAATGTGAGGATGAAAGAGAGAAGCGTGCAGAAAAGCACAAAGTAAAACCTGATATTATGGCCCATTATCTATCACATAAATGTTTAACAAAATCAAGGAGACTTCTTGAGAACAAGAATTGAGCCTGTGTTAGTAAATTGAAGTAACAAATTAGATGGTTAATATACGACGTTTTGAAAGTGTGTATACATATAAATTGTAATGTGTCTACATATAATTTTTATCTTTACAGATTACTTCATTTAACTTTTGATTTGCTCTCATTACAACGATCAGTATAATTTTAGTTAGAAATTGTTAAGGGTGAATTTAAAAAGTTAATATGGGATTAATTGAGCAGATCACTCTCAAACTTGGAAATTGGAGGTGTCTCCTTAGTGGAAGCAAGAAATGATTTTACTTCTCCACTACAATGGATTCTATAAAATGAAGTAAAAATCTCAAATATAAAAATAAAAAGTAGTTCATGCATAAAGCATGATGCCCTGAAGCATATTAGATCTGTTTATCTCTTTGTTTAAAATGAATGCTACTTGGGATAGTTTACATAACATGGCAGGGATCAGCTTGATAAAGTGTTTATATCACCTGGGGAACACACCAGCTCATTTCCTCAACACCTTTCCACATGACTAGCTTGCCAACAAGTATAATAGCAAACAAAGTTTTAATAGGTCAAGAGCAGAGTAACTGCTCACATTAGCAGGAGGGAGAGAGGGGCTTGACGGGCACCGGAGCTAATAACTGACACTTTCAGCAGGCATTTTTGAATGCTGCTTAATGGGGAGTTTGGAAGGAAAGGCTTTTATAAAAGCCTGAGATTACTTACAAGCTTTGGGTAGAAGGCAGAGGGGAAGTGGAGCAGTGTTTCTGTGTATGCACACTTGAAAATGTGGGTGCACTTTGAGGCAGGTGGCACATAAACTCTTTCCCCATCACTTCTGTGCATTAGCAACTCACAATTAACTCCATTATCAAGCTTAAGGACTTACTGCAGCTCTGCAGCTCGTCCATTTTCTTTGAAGCTATCCGAGCTATGAGAGGCTCTCATTTTTATTAACTTATTATCTAAGCATGGTTACTACTTAGATTGTCTTTGTCATATTCATCGAGTTTTGCTGAAAGCTTTAACAAGACAGATAAACATATGATCTATCTTGCAACCTTTCTTGCTTACCAGAAGGAGAATAAAAAGGATTGAAAATCTTTTCTGTATTTTTTCCAGTTTTTTTCTTTGTTGGCAGGGCTTATTTATAAAATTAGTCGCCTTCCTCCCCACCCCCTCTGCCATAATACACACTATTATAAGTTTCAATAAAAGTTTGGAGAGTGTGAAAATGAACAGCTATGTCGCTCACCCTGGCATCAGCTGCCCATAAATGGCCAAATATGCTCAATATTGTATTTATCCTTCCCACATTTCAAGGGGGAGGTAAAATCTGCTACTGTGTTTAAACAGAAGAATGGGCAGACTTTCTTTTGTTGCAAAGCCTGCCTTTTGTGGGATACTATAATTGAAGCCTAGTTAATAATACAGGATGTGGCAAAGCTATGCAGAAAAAGAATGGGGAGTTTATGTGGAATGTTCCTTAGCTACTGCCCACCTCGCAAACAGGAAACTTTGTCAATATGTATCCAGGTTCCTTAGGGATACAGATCAGTAACTGAATCATAGGTAAATAGATAGATTAGATATGGCAGTGAGGGAAACACATGCTGAAGAACAAATCCACAAGAACAATTTTACAGGGCTTGCCTTCTATTTTCATAAGGAAACTAAGCCAAATAATCTGACAAGGGTGGAAATCAAATCATCTGTCAAGCCCCTCTACCTTTCATTTATCACACAGTTTAATACCATAATGAAAAATAGCAAATGAAAAATGAAGTGAGTGGCCAATGAAAAATGCATTCTCTGAGGATACGGTAATGTGTTATTAGCCTAAATCCTCCACCCTTGTACATGTGTAACTGCTCGGGGAGGCCCTGTGGTCACACAGCCCTTTTCATTCAAGTATGACAAACAGTGGAATGATATTAGCCCTGTTCTTGGCAGCTGCAGCCGCCAGGGGCCAAAAAAGCTTCCCTCTGTCCTTCAGTTCTCTCTGGTGTGTAGATTTTTCACCCCCTCTTTCCATCAGAATAGGAATGAGTTCTGGGCATCCAGATGTGAGCAGAGGCTCAGTAGCTCCATATGCAACAAATCGATGTAGTAGTGCAAAGAGGGAACTCAACCTTCTTTCACTGACAGGTTTCTCTGTGCCAGAGATTGAGCTTCACCGTCTTGCAAGGTCATTCACAACTGCTGAAACTGAAAATCAGGACGGTGCGTTTGTCCAACCCTTACAAGTGGTGGAGTGAGAATGTTGACCCAGGTCCGCTTAGTAACAAACATCCCCGATCTGCCTCTACTGATCTGGCTGCTCCCCATAACCCTACAAGACAAGCCCCTGTAAGTGCATGTAAGACTACCTGCATGTGAATAAAGGACATTAAAGGAGTTTGGTCAATTTCTCCCCATAAAATTATCTAAGTCAGAAGGGCTCACATTTGCTAAGCACTTACTATGAATCTACTGTTCTTCAAAGTACTACACTGTTTTGGATTCTCACAGTAACCCAGGGAGTGAGTTGTAGTCTTTACATCTTTTCCAGTAGATGGACCAAAGTCTCAGCGAAGGCAAGGATTAGCCATAGTGTCCATAGTTCGGAAGGGCTGTGGCTGGAAATTCACTTCCAACAGCTGACTCCAGAGCTCTCTCCTAAAATACTAACTCTCTCTGTTTCTTCAGCCTAAAGACAAGGAGGGAAGTGAGAATTCCCTGGGGCAAGAGCCATATAGCAGCCAGTTAGCTTATTATTTTTTTAAAAGGCTATCATTAAGAAAATCGCTTTAAGAATAGCAACGAAAACGCTCCACTTAAATAATACCACCCATTAAAATAAAATATCATTTATCCTCTATCCTCCTGTCCAGACAGTATAAGCTTTGGGGAGAGATAACATTTATTTTATACACTTGGTACAGTCTAGCAGATTGTGGGTACTCAAATCAGTCTCTGGCTTCTAAGCCAAGATGATTAATAAGGCAGAATATATTTATTTCTAAGGAGCAGAGGAGTTGGTTCTGATTTAGACAGTATGTGCTGTTGAGCCGCAAAACAAAATTGACCTCAGCATAATTAGGTTGGACATGGTGGAGTGAGGACTTGAACACAAATAGTTCTATTTTGACAAGCAGAATTCAAGAGCGGCTGGTTTCTTTTTTTCTTTCAAAAGGAGGAGGATGATTATTTAATATTTGTTGAGTGCCAACAGTGTCCTCAGCGCTGCGCAAGACCTAGGAACTGGATGTTGGAAACTGCCTGAAGGGAAACGTTAGCAAATTAAAATCCATAGAATCAGCATGAAGGCAGCTGAGGAATGCCTGATTAGAGGAAGACTCTGTGCCTGTCCCAGAATGACAACAAAATGGGAGGCGATAAGGCGAGAAAGAAAATCCTGTGTGGTGGATATCACCAGGATGCAGTCAGGTGGGAAAGAGAGCTTTAAAATAGAGCACTGCCACCCAAGTGAAGCTCATAGAAAGGAACATAAACTTCAGTGGGCAAGATGGAAGGCAGGAGAAGGAAAAATAAAGACAAGGGACAAAGACATCAAGGCAAGTGATCAGGTTTCCTACATAGGTGACCTTCAAGACAGGGAAGCCTGGAGGAAAAAGCAGTCATAGGGCAAGGTACTGAAAGCTGCTTAAGGAATATAGGCAGCTTGGGCAAATTGTGGCATTGCCTGTGCTTGATACAGAGCTCTAGGAAGTACATCTTTGTGTTAGGCTGATGAGGGAAATACAGTTGGGGTGGTGGGGTTGAAGCTGAGTCCTGGAGGTAGGCACATCAAAGAAAGCCAGACTCAAAATTAAATGGCAGTGAGGGCTGAAGAGATATTATACCCTGAATGGCACTTGTCTTCCTTATGGCTGATCCCAGTTTAGTCCATGGCACTGCATTTTGTCCACCAGCTACCACCAGCAGTGATCCCAGAGCACAGAGCAAGAAGTAAAACCTGAGCACAACACCCTTCCCTCAGTTCACCGTTAGATATTAAATGACTTCCCCTAAAAGCTGGTGGCCTTGGCAAACCCAAGAGCAGCCATAAAAGAAACTGGCCACCAGTGCCACCCCATCTACTGCATGCATGGTGAAGGCAGCCCAAGAACCCCAGGATTTGTTTTTTTTTTAATTTTATTTTATTGAATCACCATGAGATAGTTATAAGCTTTTATGTTTGGGTTACAATCTCACAATGATCAAACACCCATCCCTCCACCAGTGCACATTCCCCACCACCGATATCCCAGGTATACCCCTGCTTTCCCACCTTCCCCCTGCCTCCAAGGCAGACAATATTCCCCATACTCTCTCTCTACTTTTGGGCATTATGGCTTGCAACACAGACACTGAGAAGTCATCATGTTTGTTCTATTATCTACTTTCGGCATGTATCTCCCATCCCAACTGAAGAACCCCAGGATACTTGACACTCACCCAGCCTGAGATAGTGCACTGGGGTAATAAAACATTGCAGTGATGAAAACATAACATATGAACACTCTGGTGCTCTGGAATTTCTTGAAGGAGTCCCCAAGACCATGACTGAAAGAGAGAATTAGTGGGTGTAATGTGTTCACACTTTCAAAGGACCTTGACAAAGAGAGAAAGGAAAATATAATTCATCCAAGAGGCTATTAAGGAAAATTGGTAACTATGGGGCACTGTCACCCCATTGCTCATCGATTTGTTCGAGCAGGCACCAGTAATCAGTAAGTCTCATTGAGAGACTTACTGTTACTGTTTTTGGCATATCCAATACGCACGGGTAGCTTGCCAGGCTCTGCCTCGCGGGCTCGATACTCTCGGTAGCTTGCCGGGCTCTTGGAGAGGGGCAGAGGAATCGAACTCGGGTCGGGCTGAGTGAAAGTCAAAAGCCCAACCGCTGTGCTATCGCTCCAGCCTAACTATGGGGCAAGTATTAAAAAATTCTACTACATCTTAAGATTGGTTAAGAAATGGAAAGCAGTGAGTTAGAATAAAAGGCCATTTCTTTCTGTAAAACAAGGTTAATTGTGAGGCACCTAAGGGAGAATGCTGATATCAACTTTATTCAGTCCTAATACCAATCTGAACAGAAAGATAAAAAGCAAGATGTCCAAACTTGTTGATGATAAAGAATAATTTAAGGATATTTGAGTCAGGGGATAATATTAGAGAGTCTAGAAAATACAGACATATGGAGGGGTAAAAAGAGCAAGGGAAATGAAAAACATCTCAGTGATGTGTAAATTCAGTTAACGCAGACAGCCCTCTGAGAGAAGAAAAATAAGCTCCTATCACCTGGGCATGGAGCAACAGTTGTTGGAATCTGGTGTATCCACCCCAGTACAGCTCCACTACAGGGTTCACTCAGTCTGGGACTGATCAGTATAGAGTCATGCTGATCATCTGCCACTGCTAGACCTGAGCACCTCGGGATTTTATCTGTTTTAGATGTTAAACATACAAAATTAGCCTCTTTTGTTAGGATTATTGATAGGTTTGATCTGATCTTGACTGAAAATTAGATTGAAGTTTCCAAGTGACACCATGTTGTGCCCCTACATCTATTGATGGAATCAGTGGGCAGTTCTTTTAAATATCCAATTAGATGTCCATCTTCTGTCTGTCTTTGGCACATGACCAAGGCTCTTTGCTGGTCTCAAAAATATCCACTTTAGGGGCTGGAGCGATAGCACAGCAGATAGGGCATTTGCCTTGCACGCTGACGACCTGGGTTCAAAAAATCAGCATCCCATATGGTCCCCTGAGCACTACCAGGGGTGATTCCTGAGTGTAGAACCAGGAGTAACCCCTGTGCATTGCCAGGAGTGACCCAAAAAGCAAAAAAAAAAAAAAAAAAAAATCCACTTTGTTTCTACAGATGGCAACAAAATCCTGCCTTCCTGGAGCCACTGTCCCCTGTGACAGTGGTTGTCCACAAACAGGAAGTGATTAACTTCTACATATTTTAATGTTCAAAGACACATTACCCCTCCCCAAAGCCTGATGAATAATATCACAGGATGCAAGGAAGTGAGTTTGTACTCTCTGCTCCTTTTCTGCACCTCCATCCCTAGCCTGGTTGAGAGACAGAGATCTCCTTCTCACTAAATAACCCAGAAGCCTTTAGGTTGACTTTGAAATTTAATTGTATGATCTCAGAGAGTAACAGCAGAAATAAAACAAGAACGGTTGATCCTCCTGTAACTTTTGCCAAGTGCTTTATACTGTAAGAAGCCTTTCTGGGTCCATTTCTATGCTTCTTACTGTGGAGAGTCTACATGATACCAATTTTCAAAGGAGAAGAATAAGACCCAGAAAGATTCACAACTAACCAGTGAATGAGTTCGAGAACTTCATTGTGGTTATTTAAATGACATAAACCTGTTTTCCTTTCCACTTTATCAAGTAAAAGAAGAAAATAAACTTGCCCTTATCCTGAATTTAAATAGCCCTGCAGGCATATGAGGTAGTTGATATTTATCATGTCTGTAGTTTTTTTTTCCAGGACCCATCTCCTGATGACGCCCCTTTGCTTACACACACACACACACACACACACACACACACACACACACACACACACACACACACACACACACACACACACACACACACACACACACACACACACACACACACACACACACACACACACACACACACACACACACACCCTCCCTCCCTAGCCCTGTCTGAAGAGCATTTAAGGTAAATCAAAATAGCAACTTTGACACACTCGTTAGCAAGAGCAAATCACTAGAGAGATGTGTTTACACATTCAACATTACCTTCAGGAGGTCTGTGGAGATTTTGATTTCTATTTGCACTCTTATGTTAGTGATTTTCATATTACATTAGCAAATTTAATCTCTGCTAATGTGATAGGAAGTTACTAACACAATGAGACTTGATTGAACAACTTTCAGACTTTGGTAGCAAAGGCAAAATTTGCTAGCAGAATATCAATTCCAATCTCTAATTGAAAACTAAATCAGGATACAAGGACATGTGACATTCTGCAATTTTACATATAAGGCAGCACCTAGGTTGAGGTAGGCAGTTTGTCATCTAAGAAATATGCAAGTGGAGAGAGAGAACATACAATTCTACGGCTGAATCTGAGATCTTATTTAGGTTACTCTGAGTTAATGGGGTGTAATTTGTGAATTATGCAGTTTCTTACACATGAGGTTTGCTAGAGCCTCAGGAAGACAGGTGATGTTGAAATCATCAAAGTAATTGTCAGATCTCATTTTCAAATCAAGGTAGTGTTCTTCTCCAACAAGCCCTTCACCCCCAGTACTGGCTGATAGGAAATCAAATGTCAGCCTCACGAGGTTGCCTGCAACAACGGCTCTAGCAGAACAAGCCAATATTTGGGGAAGCATTCAGTGAGCCCCCACAAAGAACCATATCCTTCATGTTTGGACACTGCCTTCAGACAATCCACGATGGAGTGTCCCTAGGAATTTCTGAAGGGCTAACTCAAGTACTTATTTTTATTAATTCTAGGCTTCTTTGATACAAGTAATAAAAGCCAACTGGAAATGCTTCCATAGCACAATCATAAGATGGGGGAAAGTTAAGTATATTTTACAAACATAATCTCCTTTTCTATAGATACACTATAAATATTTAATTTAGAGCATTATGTGACCAGCCATTCTAAGATCTATAAATGTATTCAAAGTGTCGAAGTTCTCAGGCCCTAACATTAGCCCAGACATACGACTTTTTTTTTTTTTAATTGAATCACCGTTAGATAGTTGCAAGCTTTCATGTTTGGGTTACAATCACACAATGATCAAATACCCACCCCTCCACCAGTGCACATTCCCCACCACCAATATCCCCTATATGTCCCCCCTTTCCCGCCCTCCCCCTGCCTCCATGGCAGGCAATATTCCCCATACTCTCTCTCTACTTTTGCATATTAGGTATACAACTTTTGGGACAGCCACATTGCAAGTTCTGCTGGGAGCAGGCACATCCTTCATACTCACCCCAGTTCATAACTAGAACCCTCTTCATTATTATTATTTTTCTTTTTACCAGGCAAGGATTTATTGCTTCAACATATACGTGCACACACTGCATAATAAAATGTCCCTGATTACCTTAGAACTGCACATTAAAAATTTACTAAGATAAAATTAATGTGGTTTTAATAATAATGTTTTAATATACAGAATGTCAGGTGACAGGGAAGAAACTATTTGGAATTCAATGTGCAATACATCTCTTTTGCAAGCACCTTGATAACAGTAACTGAACCTGCAGGCGTCTGGTGTCCAAATTTCTGAGATATACATCCCAGGAGAAATGGGCTTTTAAAATGTGACCGGACAATGCTTTGAGACTGGAATCTAAAGGACTTCCCCATGTGATGGTGGATACTGGCCAAGTCAACATATACAGAATGTTGTTTCCTGTACGCTTTTCTATGAGATTCAGCCAGAGAACAGAACTTCAAAGAATCTTTTGATGAAGAAAAAAATGTTTTTATTCGCCTCTTTTATGATAGTGCTGCAGAATACTTACAGTTGATTTACTCTAATTATTTGACCTGGCAACTGTCCCTAAGGGAAAAAAAAAATCCTGCTTTTCTCCTGCCACCTACCTGCCACATTTATTATTCCCAGCAGGAAGTAGAGTCAGGCAAGTTAAAGGGTTAAAGGGAAGGATGGTTGGAACAACGTAAATGTATTTCATCAGATTCCCAGTCCAGTCACTTGCACAAGGGCTGTGACCCAGGGTGGGAACGTTCCCATGGTCAGGTGCCTGCTTGCTCCAAACCCTAAATAAAGAGAGCAGACCTCCCAGCTCTGTGTGGCTGCTGAGGGACTCCCAGGGGCCAAGGAGAAGTGAGTCTGGCTTCCACCCTGGCGGGCAAAGACTCAGCCAAAGGAAGTGCCAGGACACTGTGCTGACCCACTTTGGCCCTTCCTCTCTGTTTGTTCCCAGGCAGAAGAGATACAAAAGCATCACTATGGCATGGTGAAAAGTTAGAGAAGCATTCTGGAAATTGACATGCAAATAAGCACTCCAAGTACTCTACTTTGTTCTCAAAATTCCCATCACTGGGACCTGTGAAACACCAACCAGAAGAGGGGTGGATGTGCAGTCAGAGTATCCCTCTGCCCCCTGCTTCATAAGGGATTGTTTCTACTGCATGTCCGGTCTGAGCTGGCCCAGGTAAACTGGACAGGCACCCACCAAATGACCAAAAGCCAAGAGCATTTGCTTTAACAAATTTCATTAATGCATCTCTGTAAGCACCACAAGTAATAAAATGGAGTGACATCTTCATGAATGGTTTGAGCTATCCACAAAAACAGTAAGATGCAAAACTGCTTCATAGCTTGAGTTAATGAGAGAATCTAAATATTCCAAAAGCACCCAGATAACTATCTCCCTAAAGCCAGTGCCTGCTCTCTGAGCAGAAGTTAAAAGGATATTAAAGTTCTAGACAAGGGTCTGAAGAAAAAAAAAACAACAAAATACCTGCCTTCATTTTTAATCTGTTTTTTAAGTCAGCACTGCCTCTGATAGTCTAGAGGTCGCGGTCTCATCAGTAAATCCTGAAGTATACTATCTCCACTGCTATACAGAGTCCAACATTACTGAGGAAAGCTCAGTTGCTGATTGGTTTAGCCTTGCACCAAACAGCAAAAAGACTGCTTTAATTCACTATACTCACTAGAACATGAGAAAATGGACCCAATCTTAAGGAGGATAGGAATGTCATATGTAAGAGCAGGTTTCACTCCTGGAAGTTGGTTTTGAAGTGAATGCTCTTGAGACTTGGAATTATATCAGGAAACTAGTAGATTCATTTAATTCTAACAGAAAACTTTTTAGACTATTTGTCACATCTCATCAGCAGCAAGAAAAGTGTCTGTGTTGTGTGGGACCAGTCTACCAATCCCAGATCCAATCTTTCTTGAAAGTCATCAACCTTTCTTCTCCTTCACTGGAGATGTATTTTGTCAGAAAAATTAAGCCACACACTCAAAGCTCTAAATTCAGTTGCCATATTTATCAACTACTCTCAAGGGATGTTATTTCAATTGACTTACCAGGACCTTGTAATCTCCAAAGATGATAAATGAGAGGAAGGACAATCCCAAATTAGATTAACTCAGTGGCCCACCAAGATCATCACAAACCATGTTCTTACTCCCTGTTCTCTATAGCTGCTTAAAGCCTTGCCCCTCACTTAACTTTGTAGGGATAGCCAAATTCTCATAGCTACATCCTGAAGAGACAAGTTCAAGGGTTTTTTGTTGTTGTCATTTTACTTTTTTTCCTTATTGATTTTGGGCTACACCATGTGATGATCAGGGGTTACACCTGGCTCTGTGCTCAGGGATCACTCCTGATGGGGCTCAGGGGACCATATATGGTGCTGGGAATCTAACTGGGGTCTGTTGCATGCAAGGCAATCACTCTAGTTGCTATACTATTGCTCTGGCCTCAGAAGGTTTTTTTGTTAGTTTTTTTTCTTTGACTCTTACAATTGACAGAAAACTTCTCCTGCAAGCCTGTTCATCATCATCATCATCCCATTGATCGTCGAATTTCTCAAGTGGTCTCAGTAACGTCTCCATTCGTCCTAGCCCTGAGATTTTAGAAGCCTCTCTTTACACGTCTTTTCCAATGGTGCCACATTGGAGGCTCTTTCAGTATCAAGGGAATGAGATACGTCACTGTTACTGGTTTTGGCATATAAATAGGCCATGGGGAGTTTTCAAGGCTCTCCTGCAAGCCACATCAAGAAAATCCCTAACTTAGCATTTCCCCAACCAGTTTGTCCTACCAACCTCCTTTTGAGTAAAATAATTTTTCTCTCAGTGCCACCCCCCCCAGAAATCTGCCTTCTTTAAGCAAACAGATTCAGAAAGCACTTCTCAGTTGTACCTGCAGCCACTGTCCCTTCACCCCATCACCCCATCCTTGTGGCATCAGTGGGGTAGTATCACTCGTTTGGGGAAACATTGCCCTAACTTGTAATGCCTGAGCTGCATCAGTACCAACCCAGTCATCCATGAAGGCCTTTTTGATTCCTCTCTTTTTCTAATGAACCATATTTAGCCTGTCACCTACCCTGTCATCTCATCCTGCCTCATGGACTCTCTCTGATCAGATCTCACTGCCTGATCTGATCAGCCTCACTGAGACTGCAGCCACCACACTGAAGCTCTGACCTCTCCCATTAGTCAAGACAAGAGCTAGAGGGCCCAGTGGCTATTGTCCTCCTCTTCAGAGTTAAATTTAAAATTTCTTTAAGGCTGTATCCAGGCTAGACTATACCCTTCTATCATCACCTTTCTCCCTTAATTCATATCAAACTTCTCCTTCCCAAATTCGGTGCTACCACACATGCCTTCTTGCTATTCCTTAAACACTCAATGCATATTCCCACCGTTATGACCTTTGCATATGGAATATCTTCCCCTGGAATGCTATTCTACCAGGTTTCCGAAGCATCATTGCCTTACTTTCTTCAAGTCTATAATCAGATACCATCTCCTCTGTGAGCTCTCTCCTAGTCACACTATCCAAAATGCAGCTCTCAGGTACCAGAGAGATAGGACGGGATTAAGGCACATGCTTTGCATGCTGACAACCCCTATTCACAATCTCTGGCACTCTGTGGTTCTTCAAACATTGTCAGGCACAGTTTGGAGGTCCCTGAGCACCACTGATTGTGGCTATGGAACCCATGAGCACTGTTCGGTGGCCCTGGTGTTTCTGAAACAGTAGGGCCTAAGCAGCACACCATTTTCAGGCCTTCACATAGAAACACAGATCCAGTTAGTCAAGAATCAGTGAGAGGGGCCCTCAGACCCCCTGAAAACCTCATAAGAGTCTCCCCACAAAAATAAATGAAATTTTTTCCATTCCTATTCTTCTTCTATTATTTCTCTCAGTAACACTTCCTACTAACTGCCATGGTATAAAGTATTTGTCTACTTTTTCAAAACATAAGCTTTATTTTGAAATGTAAGCAATCTGTTTCTTCTTTTAAGTTTGTCACTACCATGACTTCAGAACCTGAAGTACAGAGACTGGTACCAGTCAAAGAAGCTGAACAAATACTCTCTGAATGACTACATTCTCACACTAGTCGTAGGCACTAAGTCCATGTTCGTGACAGCTTTGACCAGTCATAATTCATATCAAGGACTGAGCTCACTTCCACTGAAGAGTGTAGCTGGCCAGAGAAAGATAGGTTCTCAGAGGCCAAGGAATAAATCAGTTACATTTTAAGAAAAAATGGAAGGAAGGAAAAGTTTGGGTAATGAACCAACCACAACAACTACACTATTTTTGAACAAGAGAGGTGATTATCAAACTTATCCTGAACTCAGGAAAATATCTTATTTTATGATTCTATTTTTCTGCAATTTAATATCTCTAACCGTGGCACATTGTAGAATCAGTGGCTACCTTATGATCCTCTACTGGCAGTATTTTTTTTCCCTAAGTGCTCCATGAAAATATAGGGTATCCTAAAATGGAAGAGGTCTTAGAATCAATGGTATCTCTTGAAACATAATTTGCCACTGAAGTCGAAGTAATACTAAGGCAAAACAAATATTATCATCAGTATCCATAGACATGTAAACTGGCTGCTATTAAATTAAACTGCTTTTGAAATTTCTCATGATCTCAAACAAAACTGAATAGTCTCTTTTTCTCTTGCCTTTCTACTGAGAAGCTCTGATTTAAGATAATGTCTGAGCTGAGACACTTTGTTCAGCAATGTCATTTGACCCAGATAGTATGTTTTTATAGCCTGAGCCAATTAGTTAAAGTGACTTTGACTATAATAGGGACCTGTGACATTCTTCAATATTATTGCATTAGTCACCCTGGAATAGTTTCTGTTGTGTGTTTGTAATCTGACTCTGATTGTGCCTTGTTCCATTCTCATACTTATATGATTGGTTGTTGTCCTATAAAGTAATGACCTTTGAGTCCTTGAAATTAAACTCTCACTGATTTTGTTTATTTCAATAAGTCCTTGGCACCTGATGGAACAGTATGTGGATCACCTTTATTGTTCTGATTACAAATGAAGTGCTTGGGTTTTTTTTTAATATTTTTCATTTCTATTAATCAAATGAGGGTTGGTCATAAAGTGCTGCCCCCACCTCTCTTCTCTCTCTCTACATGCACGCACAGAGATTGTTCTATATTATCTAGTCCTGTAAACCTGTACCGGAATATTTTTGTGGTACAAGTTCCAGTGTATGTTTTTATTGAACTACAAGCCCAGCCTCCATCAAGCTGCATTGTGGTAGGACTTGACTTCCTGAAAGGCTCACACTTGTCTATGAGATAGTTAGATAAGTTATGTCTCGCTGATCTTTGATATACAGAGTACACAGTCACTCCTTGAAGAAAAAGCAGTAATTTTGCAGTTCACTTCTATACCCCCAGTGCCCAGCAGAACATAGAGCCCATGTACATATTTGTTAAATGAAAAGAAAATTACTGAAACGTGGTGCGCATCTGCTCTTTCCCTAGCTTTGGCAGGAACTGGAGCCTTCCATGTCTTCCTTATTTTCCATCTCTTCCTTTCCATGTGTTTCTCTATGCTTCTCTATCATGTTTATCATTTATCTCCTTCATTATTTCTCCTCTTGCACTGCTTATATTTCTTCCTCCTCATTGGTATCACATGATTTGTGATTTTCATTGGGGAGTAGTCTCCCAAGTGGTGCACCCCACAGTTCTTAGTTAACCAAACAGTTCAGTGTGAGGCCCTAAGGATGTGATTTGGCTCTGTTCTCATGGGGTCAGGACCAATAAGACTACTGAGATGCCCAAGGGCCCAATGTTGCACCAGGGATTAAACCTGGGAGCCACCGAATCATCTCTCTAGACCAGTAGCACACCAGTTTTCCACTGAAAAATCTTGCATTCTTTTTAGTGGTAATATACACGACATAAAAAAGTACTATTTGGGCCATTTCTAGTGCCCATTCAGCAGCATTAAGTATTGTATATCATTGTGCAGCCATTATTACCATCCATCTTCTGAGTTTTTAATCTTCCTAAACTGAAAATAGCATTGTATATGTGTATATATAATTGAAACTCTAAACTGAACATTACACATATATACATATCATAGAGGAAAAATGATATTTTCTTCAATGACAAAAGGTAGAAAGAAACTCTAACACTGTTACAAAGACATACTGATTCCTTCTCTCTGATAGGGTGCAAGTTATATACTCTAATCCTCCCTGAAATCTGAACAGTCCAGTGTGGGCTGAAACAGAATATGTGAGGGAAGGTGTGTACAGTACAATACCACCCTTTGAACACACAAACATCAATACATAGAAATAAATACTGATATAGAACAATAAACATTTCAAAAAATCTGGAAAGTTAGGTAAAATTTAAAATAACACTAATGCTTATCATGTGTTTGCTTCAGCAGCACATATGTGCAGGATGCTTATCATACTTTTGTCAGTGCTATCATGCATCTTTCTCGTGCTCCAAAACTCTAAAATGTATTGCAACAGAGATAAAAAAAGAACATTAATGATTTTTAAGTAAATAACAATGAGTACACCTAGAGTTAGTCTAAGCCACAATATATAAGTTGAAGTCGGTGTTTTAGCATATGTTATAGACAATGGATCTCCTCAAATTGAAGAAAAATAGAAGTACTTATATCAGAGACTGTTGTGACAACTAAATTAAATGTGTATGTAAATCACCTGGCATTAATCCTAATTCACTTTAGACATGGTGTTTCAGTAGCAGATACCCCAATGAGTGCTCAACAAATGTTGGATTTAACTTTCATTAATCATATCTTAGCTTTTTGTGAATTTATTTGACTCTCCCTATGACCTCCTAATGATTACTAAGGAAGTAATATTGTGCTCTTACATAAGACCAAGCTCCCGGAAGAGAGCGAAGCAGAATCTCTCGCCCCGCCCGCACCTGGCTGTCTTCACCTAGGGCCCTTGGAGGGGACAGGTTGCCTTTCCCTCCCTGCCCCTGGAGTCGTGTAATCCCACCAACAGCCAACATCCAGAGACTATAGAACCAAGCTCCCAGAAGTGTGCGGCTGCAAGACATGTAATAGCCTTGTTCTCCCTCTTGGAGAACCTGACAAGCTACCAAGAGTTTATTGCCTTCATGGGAGAGCCTCGAAAGCTTTCCATGGTGTATTCATATCCCAAAATACAGTACAAGATATATGCATACCTCTTAGAGAGCCTGGCAAGCTACCGAGAGTATCCCACCCACATGGCAGAGCCTGGCAAGCTACCTGTGGCGTATTCAATATGCCAAAAACAGTAACAATAGGTCTCATTCCCTTGGCATTAAAAGAGCCTCCAATCCTTGGGAAAGGCAGGTAAGGAGAGGCTGCTAAAATCTCAGGGTTGAGTGTAATAGAGACATTACTGGTGCCTGCTTGAATAAATCGACAAACAATGGGATGACAGTGATACAGTGATTGTGGTCTTAAGAAGGGTGAGGAAATGGATGGTGATAAGACATGCTTGATTTAATAATGTAGAGATGTTTGCTTGCTAAGTGAAACATAGAACTCACACATCATCATTCTGAAGCATATGGCCAACCCCCATGCTATGTTTTCACTCTCCATGTTTGCAGCCATCATAATACCCAATAGTGTCTCTGTGTTAGTTCAGGGCAGGGTCTTCTACTCTGGGACACAATGGACTACTCAAATATTTTTACAAATAGAAGTTAGGAACCAGCCTACAAAAATGTTAGCAATGTCAACTACAACCATGAAAGTGAGCATTGACAAGGCCAAGCTAAGTCATTTCTAGAAACCAGTCCTGGTATTCTACTGGGAGTGGCGAAGAAAGAGAATTCACTAAAGTTTTTTAAATATACATGATTTCCACGTCTTACCAAGCATTGCCTAACCTGTTTTACAGTGACTGTACTTTTTATTTGTAGAAGGGGAGGAGTGGAAAGCAGTAGTTTTAAGGAGAATAAAGCAAAATCTAAATAGAAGCAAGAAATCTGGTCTCCAAGCCCTTTCTTCTCTGCAATAAGTCGCCGATTTATACCATCACTTTACTCATGGACTAGTCCCAAACTAACACTGACCTCATGTCATGTAGAAAAATAAATCTGTTTCTGATCTCCTCTTTGTTTGGCCTTAATGCTAAAGGACTTTCTAGAAAGCCACTATTCTCCTCACAGTATCTTTAAAACTTTCTCTTAAGACCCATTAATCACACCCATGTTGATTTAGGGGTATACTCAACAAGTCACAAGAGAATTTGGAAATGTTATGAGAGGAAATTTAATAAATCTCATGTTCAGGGAAAAGACACACAAGCATAAGAAATACTATCAAGTATTGGAAGGGGCGAATTTCATTACCAAATATAGATCCCAAAGAAGATAGTCATTACAGTAATTATAATAATCATTATTACTAATATAAAAAGATAAAAGCTTGGTTCTAAGTTCACTGAAGTTTCCTTCCAGACTTAAGTGATTCTTCTCTAAGAGCCTCCCAGGAGTGCAAGCCTATAATTTTAATTATTGCTTGGCATTCTCCTAAAGCAAACAGTCTGTTCAGGTAGTATTTATTACCTGTTAGGAAACATACTTATGAATATGCTTCACAGATTTCAACCACAGTGATCTGCAGTGGGCCTTTTCAAGGACAGAGGGGTGAGTCGGAAAACACAGAGGAGAAAAGTTGCTCATTAAGTGTAGGTTTGTTATCCGGGAACATATAATTAAGGTGACGAACCCAGCTTCTGTGACAGCCAGCACTCGGGTAGTTGTTTGATTGCTGCGTGGGTCAGAGATCAGCTCCTGCTACAAGATGTAGCCACATTAGTGTGTTAGTGAGCAGGTTAGAAAGTAAATTACAGCTGCCTTTTTCAAGCACATTACTGTCGGTCTTCATTGTTTTGTTTTTACTGTACATCAGCAGGACTGTGGCTTCTGAAGACTTTGTGTGACAGGTTAGGCATTTTATCCTTTGAGTAAACAGTAATCATGGTGTGAAGAAAGAGAGGCATTGGAGAATTTTTCCTATTCTTTGAGAATTCAACTCTTCCTTTTTAGTTTGCTCCAAGGGCTCATTGGGGATACATATATTAAGCCCTTTAAATAGTTCATAATAAATCTTTGTCTCAGGCTGATTCTGACAGTTTTTTAAAGAGTCTTTTAAGAGAGAATCCTCAATCATTTGTTAATCCATGGGGTGATCTTCAGACTTCGGGAAAAAAATAACAGCCAGGGCTCTTGGGTAGTCCAAATACAATGTAGGAAAAAAATATATAAATATGGAAAATCCCAAGAATATCACCTTTCTGAGATTACATGTTCTGCATGTATCTAAATGCTCTTATTCTTTCCAAAAGGCAAAAGGAGAAAGGAAAATAATGGTCAAAATAGCAAGCTTTTAAATTGATAATTTTGTTTTCAGAGTTCTATGCCTTTCCTAAAATGCTATGGTAGAAGAGAAAATATTCTTTTTAAAGTAAAGTACTTCTTTTGATAAAAAGATTTCTTCTTCTCCCTTCTCTCCCCTTTAAGACTACATCTGTCTTCCTCTAAATTTCTTACTTAACAGCACTAGTTTGCCTGGTGGGGAAGAACCATTCTACTTTTAGAGAAAGGATTGCTGATATTTTTTATCAATATCAACAGCAACAAAAATAACTTTGAAGGGCAAAACTACTTTCAAAATAAAGACCTTTTCATATTTTATCTTTAAATTTCCACTATAGAACTGAACTGGTTCATCAAGTGTATTAGTTAGCCATAGTTTCAAGAATATAGCTTATGATTTTACTATAGATTATATTAGCACTACCATATATAACACCAAAAAAAGAGAGTAAAAGTGACAGTATTTACCATGTAAACAATTAATACTGGTAATCATTAAAAATACCTGTAGCCATACTTGGACAATGAATGGAAAATATTCTGAAGTCTCTCTACAAATGTAAAGAATACTAGATCTCAGCTGTTTTATATATAAGTCATTTTCTATTTCAGGAAAACTTACTTGGATGTGTTTGGTTTTGCTTGTAGCTGAAATGATTAAGGAGGAAATTAAAGTAATACAGGTCATATCTTGGAACGAAACCTTAGGATCAGCAGCACTATGAGGCATTTTCCATATATATATGATATGAACCTTTATGTCATTTCTAAAATTCAGCTTCTCAAGCTATTGAAATACACCAAGAACTTTCTAATGGCATGTAAATGGAGCTTGTTAGGAATAAATGCAGCAATAAAGTGGAGTAATGGACAAAGGACAGCCTACTGTTACAGATGGATTCATTCTCACGTAAGGAAGGTCAAATAATTGAAGACCCGAGCGAGGGTAAACATAAATACCTGGAGTCCCTGCCATTGAAAGGATTAACCACTAAACAATTATGACAAATGCAGTGGGCGCGCTCAGCTCCCAGGCAACAAGGAATATGTGGTGCCCATTTTTTAAATACTTACTTGGTTTTATAGAAGATATCATTTAGACCCAGAAGCCATCAAATACAGTGCTAACGTGTTGATGTTAAATATATCAAGTACATCATTAGAGATCTATATGTGAAGCAAGGAAGAGGATGGTAATTAAGATCAACAAATTTGCTTAGCACTCAATTTGAGAAAAGGCCCTGTTTCCTCCATCACCATTAGTAATGGCCTTTATTTCTTCAAATTGAATAAAAGAGGGTAATTCTACAGTGAAGCTAGATGCAAACTATGTAAATGGAAGCATTAAAAAATGACTGCTTTTTTATCCTCACCGCTGGGGAAGATTATGCATGGCCTTGAAGAAAATATACAAATGACCTAACCTCAAGGAGTTCAGATATGGAAATGATGCCGCACACATATTACAATGCCTACACATATATTAGCTGCCCAGGATCATAATGATATAGTCCTGTCTTCCTCAGTAAAGCAAGGCTGATTCCTGCAAAAGATTAGAAGACTTCCATTCCTCTCTGCGTCCTGAGCTGGTTTAAGACACGATGGCTAAAGAAGTCGGGGTCTGTAAGTGAATATGGGATGTGTTACAGCACCTCCCGTAAATGGTGAAGAAAGTTTGAATGAGCCAACTTGCCAAGTACATGCGTTCCTTCTGCTGCAAGACTAAGAAGAGACAGGCTTTGGACATCTGACACTGGGTTTTCCTGCGTGAAAACCATCGTGAAGGGCACTGGAACCTATAGTCCCACTTCTACTGTCACAGTCAAATTTGCCATCAGTAGTCTGAAGGAATTGAAAGATCTGCCATTTGAAACATTGCTAGCCTATAATAATGGGTCAATGTATATAGAAAAAATGACTTTGACTAGGTTCTAATATGAAACAGTGACCATCAAAATTTACTGAGTATAAGAGAAAGAAAAATTACATACATGAAGCTGTCTAAAGTAAATATTCATTAGGCCAATAACATATGTAGAAAATTACTGAGTTATTGCCCATTTCTGACTTCTTTAAATTATTGCAAAGTATAAATAATGCTACTAAGAATATTCTCCAAGAAACAACACTCTACCCTCTATTGATGATGGATGCAGTACAGTACTTCTAACTGAAACAGTTTGAAAAATAAGCACTTCAAGATGTACTGGACTAGGGCCGTAATAAAACCAACAAATTCTAGCTGCTCAGTCAAATCCTCCTTTGTGATAAAAAAAATAATAAATGAGCTGAAGATTTTCACTCAAGACATATTTGTGGTGGCTTGCCAAACCAAGTTTCCCTCCATCCCCACAACACATATATTCACACAGGAAAATAAAACTTGGCCATTGAGCTAGACTTTATCTCCAAGAAGGTAACTTTGAAAAATCCAAATCATCATACCAACATTCCCATGAATTTTTTTTCTTTTTGGGTTCACACCTGGCAACGCATAGGGGTTACTCCTGGCTCTGCACTCAGATTCTCAGGAATCATCCCTGGTGGTGCTCAGAGGACCATATGGGATACTGGGAATTGAACCCTGGTCTGCCGCATGCAAGGCAAACGCCCTACCAGCTGTACTTTGCTCCAGCCCTCCCATGAATTTTTAATTATCAAACAGTTCTATAACACTCTCGTGAGAAAGTTAGGGTCATTCAGAACCTTCCACTTGTAATTTTCTCTCAAACAAATGTATTTCAGATAAATCTTATGAACCATGCCACTCTCATTCCTGTTAATCACTGTATCTTTTTAAAAAATTTTTTAATGAATCACGAGATACAGTTACATATTTACAAATTTTCCTGCTTATGTTTTAGTCATACAATGATAGAGTATCCATCCCTCCACCAGTGTCCATCATTCTCCAACACCAATGTTCCCAGTATCCTTCAAGCCACCTCTCCCCCACCACCCCCCCACCCCGCCCATATCCCCCTACCCAGCCTCTGTGGCAGGCACATTCTCTCTTACTTTTTCTCTTTTTTTTAGGTGTTATGGTTTGCAATACATGTATTAAGTGCCCATCATGTTCAGTCTATAGTCTTCTTTCAGCACACATCTCCCATCCCAAGCGAGCCCTCCAAGCATCCTTTGCTTGGTGGTCCCTTCTCTTCTCTATCTCAGCTGTCTTTTCCCCCAGGATGTGAGGCTGGCTTCCGAGCCATGGAGCAATCCTTCTAGTCCTTATCTCTACTATCCTTGGGTGTTAGTCTCCCATTATGTTACGTTATATTCCACAAAGGAGTAACCACTATATCTTCTCTCTCAAAAAAACACCTTCCCTGTGACATAACATCCTCATTCTTCTACGGGCAGGGCTATGAACTTTAACAAATAAAAATACAGGATTCCCTGTCCAATTTGAAATATGTTTTTAAAAATAGCCAGGACCAGAAAGTATAGCAAGAAAGGCACTTGCCTTATATATGGCTTATCTGAGTTCAATCCCCAGCACCCCAGGTGATGATGCCTTGAGCACCACCAGGAGTTAACCCTGAATATTGTTGGGTGTGGCCCGCCCACAAAAAAAAACCTTTCTGAAAATATAAAGAACAACCACAAATTTTGAATTCAAATGTAACAGTTCTCATATTTTATCTGGCAACCCTAATGAAGGAGTAAGATATTTCTAACACCACATCTTTTCTATAAACGCTACTCTCACCTCTTTGCCCTTCTCAAAACTGTTTTCCTGTAGAGTCACAACTCTAGACATGCCCTGTAGCACAGGCTCAATTCCTATGCTTCACCTCTCAAAGCAGGAAAGAGGAGTCACCACACTTTGCTCCCCTTGTCACCTCCATGCATCATCACTGAAATCATCACTCTTAAGCAGCCTTCCTCAGTTCATGGTGCTTTTGTCTGTCAGCACCTCCTCACTCACAGGCCCTTCCCAGTCGCGTCAGCTTAGACTCTGCCATCTTTCTTGCAGCTGTCCCCTCCAGGAGGCAAACGCACGCCAGCCTGAGAGTTTGCAGGATGGGTCTTCCCCACACACTTCGTTGACTGCCAAACTCGAAGACTCATTCTTGGACTTAACTAATAACTAGAGTCTGCCATTGCCACAGTCATAGATTGTCTTTTCACAGCACTTTTATTTTTTTTTTTTTATTTAAAGAAATATTTTATTGAACCACCGTGAAAACAAAAAAAATACAAGGCTTTCAGGTTTAAGTCACAGTCAAATACTGATTAAACCACCATCCCTTCACCAGTGCACCCGTTCCACCACCAAGAACCCCAATACAACCCCCTCCCACCCCTCCCCCCATCTAAGTAGCTGATGATATTCCCATTATTCTCTCTATATATTGAGTACATTTCATATTTCCATACAGAACTCACTATTGTTGATTGGAAATTTTCCCCAACAATCAGGCCTGCTGAATAAGCATCATCTAATAATTTCTCTTCCTTGGCAAAGGTGAAGACATTGAGTCCGCGCGGCCGCGATAGCGGCCGCTATCGCTATCGTTTTGGGTTTCTAATATTTTAGCTCAGTTCACAGTCAAAATGGATGGCTGCAAGAGTCTGCTCTGGTGCCAAAATGGGTTAGGAGACCTCAGGATCACAGTCAGTAGGCGGGAGGCTCTGCTTCTCGATCACAGCACTTTTAAAAGTCCAAAAACCAGAGGAAAATATTCTAAGAAAAAGAACAAATTAAGTTACAAAGAAACAGAGGTGCAGTTTTAAAACGGTTGTGTTCCATACCAAGAAACTTTACAGGAAATAGGTGCAAGAGATCTGTCAGATAATATCTTTAGTATATATAACTATGAAATCAGATTGCCAAGAAAAAATTGTAAAAATTCAATTGTATAGCAGTTGGAAGTCATAATCATAAGAGTAACTGAAAAAAATCTCAAGTGGCCAACATAGAGGTATTAAAATATTGTTCACTTGATTAGAAATAAGAAATGAAAATTAAACATGTAAGATATTTTTATATATTACTTTTCAGGGCGACTTCAGTAAAGCATCTCTATGTCTTCTGATCATCAAGTTATCAAATAAGAATAAATGTTTTAAGATGGAAATCACTATGAATTCTATAAAACATTGCTAATAAATAAATGCAGCATAAATTTCCTAGAGATCAGTTTGTACACATTAACTCTTTCCAAAGATTTGTGCTGTTTTGCCCAGTAATACTCTTTTCTGGAGTTTCCCTGAAATATAATTGGAAAATTATGGGAAAATTCATCAGCATTCAAGGGAACATTATAGAGTCTGAAAAAAATGGTGTTTCTGAAAGTGATGTACTGAGAGGGAAGAATGTAGATATTATCATTTTCCGAAGAAAAAAAGAGAAAAAGGAATCTGACAAACCCATTAGAGCTCCCAACATTTTTTAACTCTCCAGTGTCTAATAAAAGTATAGGTATTATCATGTAGTCAGCTATGACATTTTATAATGTTTAAAAATGTGAGAAATAGGGGCACTAGGATGTGGCTTCAGTGGTAGGGCACATGCTTCTCAAGTATAACGCCCCGGGTTCAAACCCTGGCACTACAGTAAATATAAGATACAGTTATCAGCACAATTTTAAAGTAAATATATAAATAATAAACACAATACAACAAAACTTATTAAGATTGTGACTGTGGCTAAGTGATAAGCAAGCATGCCAATGTTATTTTTCTTTATTACTACTATTTTCCTAGTTCTTTATGAACATGGATGTATATGTGTGCCTATACAAATAATTGCATAACAAGCACTTTAGCAAGCACATTCTCACATAGAACTCTCTGAATAAAGCTTTTCTGTTGTTTGCCTTTCCCATGACTCCATCTTCCAGCCTTCCAGCCTTTCCTGTGCCTTACTTAGCTCAGCACTGTCCATTCTCACTGCATATCTATAACCCTTGACTTCCCCACCCTTTTGACTTTCATCCCTTTTCTACCGAGCCCATTTCTGGGGAAACCTCACTGCCTGGAGTGCTGCCTGGTAAAACCACAAAGCCAGTCTCACTAAAGTACCCCAGGATATTAACGCTCTTGAATTCAAGCCATACAATATCTAGCCTGTCTGCCATCTTATTCTTGTTTTGTTTGGGGGCTACACGCAGCTGGCTCTGCACTCAAGGATCACTCTTGACAGAGTTTAGGGGACTATATGGGATCCTGGGGATCTAACCTGGGTCAGCCGTGTGCAAGGCAAATGCCCAATCTACTGTACTATCACTCCAGCCCCTGCAGTCTTTTTTTTTCTTATTCTTATTGATAAGAATATTCTTATTCTTGGGCTGGAGTGATAGCACAGCAAGTAGGGCATTTGCCTTGCATGCAGCCAACCCGGGTTGGATTCCTCCGCCCCTCTCGGAGAGCCCAGCAAGCTACCAAGAGTATTTTGCCTTCACAGCACAGCCTGGCAAGCTACCAGTGGCATATTCAATATGCCAAAAACAGTAACAACTAGCCTCACAATGGAGACATTACTAGTGCCTGCTCAAGCAAATTGATGAGCAACAGGATTATAGTGACAGTGACAGTGATTCTTATTCTTTGCTTATTTCTTATTCTTATTGATCCTGGTTGCTTTCTCCACATTATTTGGTTCAGAGCTTTTTCCTACTCAAAATGTTCTCCTTTTGCTACCTCAAAATAAACTTCATTGAGATGAAGTTGTTTGATACCAGTCCTATCACACTCTCTTACTACTCCACTCTTTGTCACATCCTCTGTTGTTTCTTTTTCCATGTCAAAGACAAATCTCTATAACTAATTTCACTTCAGACTTAAATTCTTCACATGGCACTTCCGAGGTAGATAGCTTTGAGCCTTGCCCTCTCAGTCAGTAAACACTTTCAGGCCTCTATTTTCATCACCAGATTCACTAAAGAGAAGTATATCATTTATGTTCTCTATCTTTTATGCCACGTTTCTACTTACACTGCTGTCTCTGGAGACCCCTCAAAAAAATGACACCACCAATAGTTACAAAGGGAAAGCTTGTTAAATGAAAGACAAATAGCTCTTCAAGTGCATATTCTCCCTTGAACAGGTATCTCACTTGCTTGTCTCTTTGTTTCTTTGCTTGCCTTTTTCTACTCCAGAGAAGCCACAAACATATACTTCTCCCCCTCTCTCCCCTCACATCTTTCTAAATAAGTTTCAATAAAAATTTTCTCGCTTCTGTCTCTCTGTCTCTGTCTCTCTCTCTGTCTCTCTCTCTCACACACACACATACAAAGAGACAATTAATTTGGGTAAAAAAATGTTCAAAGGATAGCATTTATAACATGTTTTTGCCATTTGTATATCCAAACAATAGTTTTCTGGGGTTGAAGAGATAGTACATTGCTTTGCATATGCCCAACCCAGGTTTAATACCTGGCATCCATTATGGTCCCTTGAGTAATTCCTGAGTGCAGAGCCAAGAAAAAACTCTAAAAAACAAACAAATAATGCGTTTTTATAAAGCTCATTACGGGCAGGCCTGGAACAATAGCACAGTGGGTAGGGCGTTTGCCTTCACGTGGCCAACCCGGGTTCGATTCCCAGCATCCCATATGGTCCCCCGAGCACTGCCAGGAGTAATTCCTGAGTGCATGAGCCAGGAGAAACCCCTGTGCATTGCCGGGTGTGACCCAAACCCCCCCCCAAAAAAAGCTCATTACTAATCTAGAGTTCAGTTATAGTACAGATAGGGATTATAGAGGTAGGCGTCGTATAGCTTCACTGAGATATCATAGAACTTACTCTTCTTTCAGAGGCCATCATAGAAGTGCTGCAACCATTAAAATGCGGCCTTTATCCTCCTCCAGCAATCCTCTCTGGATTGCTCTTCTTTATAGCATTATTACTACCTGAAATGATATATTTTGCCCCTCCTCCAAAATATTAGCACTGTTATGAATGGTCAAAGCTCAGTATCAATTATCGTCCTAAATTTAAATAACTCTTAAATTTAAAATAATGACAATGACAATAATATAATTACAATAGTTAATAAGGAAGGGATCAGAGAGTAAGGAGGGGCAAGAGGCCTGATCCTGACATCACATTTAGTTCCCTGATCACCTGCCCGATAAGCCCTGAGACCACAAGGTATGGGCCTAAGCCAAAAACCTAACTGTAACTAATAAAGAGTAAATGAGCTGTAAGAAAACATCTGATGTGTGTTTTAAAGTGTACAGGTTATCTTTGGGGATGACATTCCATATAAGGGCAAGACATTTGGGGGGGACAGGCAAAAGATCAACCTGAACATAAAAAATGCCCTTACCTCTACATTCCTAAACAGGGAGTGAGGCTTTGCATAGCAAAGTTTGGATCCCTACATTGTTCTTTAGCCTGGCAAGCTACCCATGGCATATTCGAGATGCCAAAAACAGTAACAAGTCTCACAATGGAGACGTTACTGGTGCCCCCTCGAGCAAATCAATGAACAGAATGACAGTGTGACAGTGCTACCTTGTTCCCCACCCAGAGCTGCAAAACTGTTTCTCAGCACTTCCTACTGCTCCTAGATCTTTAAAACCATGAAAAGGCAGGATCTGTAGGCAAATGTTTTCTAGGGCCCTACAACCAGACTCCTCTCTGTAGCTCCATTGTAAAATATAGTAGGTCGAAGATATCTGGACTATAGATGGAGAGCTGGCCAGAATGCTAAGAAAATAAATATGGCTCTTCAGTTCAATACCAGTGGCCAGTTACTGCCCCCATGAACAGGCAGCACAGAAGATTCATGTATATAAAAGAGTATATTAAAGTAAACTTACAAAAGCAAAGAGCAATCATTGCAACCATAATTTTTTCTTCCTCTTTGGGATTCTAATTTTAAAAGCATTAAAGAAGACAGCTGCTCATGCTGTGATATGCGCTAAACAGCCTGAAGGATGGAAAAAAATATATTTGTAGCTCATAATAACTATTGACCTTTCTGATATACAATGTTCTCTGTGTTAGCTATTCGGTTCTATCAACAGTGAAGATTGAACATGACTTTTTAATAGAAAACATGGGGTTTTGAGCTGCTTTCACAAAGGTGTTTATGTATTGTTATTTTGTTTTGTACTACAAAGACTAAGTCCTTTTGCCCTTTGTCTGACATCATGTTCTTCTCCAAAAAGAAAGAAAGAAAGAAAGAAAGAAAGAAAGAAAGAAAGAAAGAAAGAAAGAAAGAAAGAAAGAAAGAAAGAAAGAAAGAAAGAGAGAGAAATGGGAGGAAATAAAAGAAGGAAACAGAAATGGGAGGGAGGCCTTGGTGTTACTGAATATGTTTTATAGGAGGAATTGGCTCATAACCACTTTATAGTCGTGATAAAAGCATCGCCACACTCGATCCCGTACGCAGCATTGGTAATGGAATCCAAGCAGTGTCTCGGGAGGACATGCTGTATTTTTCTCTCCGAATAGATCCCTCAAGTGGCAACATTTATAGGGAGTCTCCAATAAGATTTAAAATGCTCTCTGGCAGAATTCATGGGCTAAGTTCCCTGGTGACCCCAGCCCGCAGCAGAGGGGGTCAGACGGGAAGTGAGGTTCTCTCAAAGGTTAGCTTTACGATCCCCGGTTTTTCCCCTTAAACTTTCTGCTTGCTTAGTCGTTGTGTATAGAAACACCCACTGGTAGCAGCTTGACTCTGACACTGTGTGTATTTTCCTCGAGTTGTATCATCCAAACACCAACTGTGGAGCAGCAGGCGGCAGCTGAGCGCTCTCCTCTCCCTCGGGGGCTCGGAACCCCTGCCAGGGCATGGAACCCTGAATGCAGACTCCTGCATTCTGAGCCTTGCCCTGCACAGACAGGTATGTGTGCCAACAGGTGGCCTGGGTTGGCAGATATTTTTTTTTAAGTAATTTTTCCTCTTTTTCTATTTTAGAGGATTATTTTTTAATGTTACTTTGAGAGAAGTTTATTACATCATTATTGAACCACAATTATTTTCACAGCTACGCTCTAGAGTGTCAGTTAATGACTCCCAAGTTTCTAAACAAAGATGAAGACTCAAGACTGAGTAGGAGCAAGAATCAGCCCTAATGAGACTGAAATAAATTTGGGTTTTCCCTCTCACTCTAGAGCAGGCAGTGATGCTTATCAAGCCTGGTTGCAGAGCAGAGCAGAATGGTGGGAACTGCATTTGCATGGCAAAGGGTGACACAGCTCAGATTCTCAGAGAATAGTAGGCACTGCCTCACCTGCAAAGCAGAGGGTCTGAGTCTAGTGCGCACAGGTCTATTACCTACTTCAGCCTTGTCTGTAGAGGGCAGGGCAGTGGGCTGACACCCAGTTCTCAAAGGACAGAGAACAAAGTATACTCTAATTCTAGGAAAAACCAGGCCAATCCTCCTTTAACAACCAAACCCACTGGTTCATGACTCTTAAAATAAGACCTTGCAGAAAATGTTTCCTTAGAGATGAATGCAAAGAGTGGGCAAAATGAGTCTCTTGCATCCAAAAAAAAAAGGAAAAATGAAAGAAAGACCTCTGACACTATATATTTGGTGTGAGAGTATAGCAGGAGTAAAGCAAATAATTCATCAAAGAAACGATCTGATTACACAGCAGCAAAGTGTCTATTAATTTAAAACACAATCCCAGGCACTCTGGAGGAAGCTAAAGAGCAGGAACAGATACTAATAGACGCTAAAAAAGATAGCTTTCCTGTCTCTCAGAATCTCATAGTCTTATTGATGACACTATTGATAGCACCTTTTCAAATTACACATGTAAAAAGAGATCATTTAGGCATTTCCCCTTGAAAAGACTCTACTTACAAGATCATCCTGGCAGGTAGCTTTCTTGCACATATCATTTAGCAGGGGATACACTCCTAGCACATGAGCTTCATTCATATATACCACAAGGGGCATAACATAACAGAATTGTATTACTTCTTTTTTTTAAAAGGTTCTACCCAGATGCCAGATGCATTATGTTTTTTCATAACAAATTACCCCAAATATTGACATCTTTAAAAAATGAAGATAGGGGCTCCAGTGATATTCCAGTGAATAGGGTGTTTGTCTTGCATGTAACCTACCGAGATTCTATCTTTGGCACCTGCATGGCCCCCAACCCCCTCCAGGAGTACTCTCTTGAGTTCAGAGACTGGACTAAGCCCTGAGCACTATGGGGTGTGGCCCAGAAAACAACAGAAAGTGAAGCTGGTCTACAAGGAAGCCTTTATCTTGTTCTGACTCTATCATACACTGCCAGTTCAGTACATGCTATCTATTAGCAGTAGATAGACAAGTCTAACTCACATGTTTGAACCTGGTTTCTTAAATGAGGTTGAGAGCCAATATAGAATCATGTAACTGTTTCATGCTCTCTAAAATAAATTTATCTACAATTTATTATCAGTAAATATTTGACTTGTATACCTATTATGTATGTATATCTGAGGCTGCATAAAAATTTCACAGGCACAGAGGATTTACCAGTGGAAAAAGTTTAAGCAGTGTGGGTTGAGAGGAAAGGAAGTAGGTTCTACCTTCCTAGGAGGATAAATATTGAATAATGTCATTAAAACTAGATGTTATCTTGGATAGACAAAAAAATATGCTGGATTTAATGCTAGACAACTTTTAAGAAAATACTTGTTTTTACTATGGTTGACTTTTAATGAGAAACTAGGTTAGAAAGGTCTTATTACAGTAAGTTAGTGCTCAAGGAGTATTAGCTATCAAATATTTTAAATTTGTATGATTAGATGTATTTGTATAATGTTTGATCTGGGTTCAAGAAAACATTCTAGGAGCTGGAGCTATAGTACAATGGGGAAGGCATTTGCTTTGCAGGCGGCCGACCTAGGTTTGATCCCCAGCATCCTATATGGTCCTCTGAGCACCACCAGGAGTAATTCCTGAGTGCAGAGCCAGGAGTAACCCCTGAGCATCACTGGGTGTGACCCAAAAACAACAAAATGAAAGTGTTCAAGAAAATATTCTAAGTTCTACAGGGTGTCAAAAATCTACTTTTTCCTTTCTCAACCCCTGTTCTTAAATACCTACCATAAAAGTTCAAGATATAAATAATACATTGGCAAAATTATGACCTCTAACATCAAATGTTTCATATATCTCTGTGGTCTGGTACTAATGTACTTGGAATTATACACTTCACTTTCTGTGTTAATAAAGAGTTGGTGTTTGTGATAGGACAAGCAAAATAATGCTACAGTGAATAATAATCCCCAAATCACAACCAACACTTATTTATTTGAAGGTTGATGGGGGTTCTGGTCCAAGTATTTACTCCCAGACCCAGAATGACAAAGTGGCAAAAATCTAAAATGGTAATAGTCACCCATGATCAAGAGAAAGAAAACAGTGACACCCTGACTGGCCATTCTTAAGGATTCTATCTCAAATTATAAGGGTTATCCCACTGGTCACAGAAGTCACATGACCATGCTTCATATCTAACATCTAAGCAGCTAATGATATATAGGAAAACTTGTGTAAGAAAAGGAACAACTTTTCAAATTTCACATGAACACATATTCATTTTGAAGTCCTAAATATATACCAGTATCCAACAGAGCTTAGGGGATATGCCATTGAAACCATTTAACTTTACCAACATAAATCATAAAATAAACCAATATCTCTTCCCTTATCTTTGAAATCATTTTAGATTAGTGGCATTTTGGTTTATATTAAACATCTGAGAAAAGATTCATTTAGGCAGTGAACAATAGAAAAAGAATATATTTAATTTCATATCTCAACAACTTCCTCTACATATCCTTTAAATAATAATAATAATATATCTTGACAACAATTAAGGAAAAATGTTTTCTCAAAATTTAATCTTTGTTGGACTAGAGCAGGTAGGTGTTTGCCTTGCATGCAACCAATTAACTTAGGTTTGATCTCTAAGACCCTATATGGCTCCTGAGCTCCACCAGGAGTGATCCCTGAGTACAAAACCTGAACACCACTGCATGTGCACGCATGCGCACGTGCAAGCACACACACACACACACACATACACTGAGAAAAAAACCCTTAATATTTATTTGTTCTCCTTCACATGTTTGGTATCAGTTGAAAGGTCTAGACTCTAGAATTGCACCGAAAATAAAGTGTGTAAAAGTAAAGAAGTAGGTTTTGCCTCATCTCCTTGCCAGTGAGTTAGAGAGTACACAATGAAAGTGTTCAAGTTGGAACTGGTCCTAGAATTGGCCACTAAGAATTAGATGTTTCCCAGTCCCCAAATCCTTCCCCATCTCCTGGCCCTACATAATATATATCAGTAAATAGATGTGGGATAACATAGATAAGATTTCACATTATGGTGGAATTTGCCAACAAAAAAATTATTACAACTTTTGCTATAAATTATTCTGTATATTTTATAGAGTATATAAAAACTGATATTTCAAGATCTGAGATTAAATTGACTCAAAAATTGAGGCTCTTGATGTTCAGCCAAATGAAGTACATTCCTTTAATTTTTAGTCATGTAGTACTTGCTTCATTTCTTTTTTCTGTTTTTTAGCTCCTTGTTTACAATTAATAGGTCAAAACTGGTCACAGTGGGCTTGGCCAATTTAATTCAGTTTCACCTGTAAATTTCTTTTTTCTCAGCAGATATGTCTCTGAGTCTGAAATTTCTAAGCAGATCATGCAGCAGTCATAGTCTAGTTCAAGAGGTTGACAGGAAAGTATTTGATGTCTAGAAAGTACTACAAAATGCTTCTTTAGACCATTAATGTTTCTTCAGGTTCTACTCTCCTATAGAATACCGGTCCTAATGATATTCTCACTAACTCAGTCTACACACACACACACACACACACCCATACTTTTATTCAGTTCCAGTCATGTGGCAGATCACCAAGGCCAAGCTGCTTTGGCTGGCTCTTTCCCAACAGACCCTTCATCAAATCTGTCCTTCTCACCTGAGACACTTAGATATCTTCTTTTAAAGCTAATGTTCTTGTCTGTCACATGCAGATAATACATCTTGTTACTTAAGAAACACCATTGTGGGAGCTGGAATAACCAGAGTTATATATTTGCTAGCCCTTGAGGAAACATGGTTTTGTCTATGTGTGTGTGTGTGCGCGTGCATGTGTGTACTGTGAATTAGTTGATTTCATGCCCCTTTAAAAGGGACCAAGTGGCATGTTAACTCCTACCCCATACTCAGAACTAGAAAGTCATATGGCTTTAAAGCAGAAATCTTCCTCAGAAATCAAATTCTTTTCTCACTTGCCTCATCTTCTCTCCAAGCCCCGATGCTCTTAAAATAAAGCTTGAGAACCAGTGTAGAATTTAAATCTCAGCTTCAATGGAGCAAAACCTGACCCTACCAGGCCTCTCACACCGGTTGTCCTGGGTTTAATTAACGCTGCCCCTGCATGTTTAGGCAATTACCGTTATAACACATGGAGTGGAGGGGGACACAGTGGCTGTGTTCACGGCCTCAGTCAGGGCATGACACAGTGGCCTCCACAGCTCATGCCAAGCTATGTCTCACATTTCATCTCCCAGCAGGAAGCGTAGTGCTGTGGTCCCTAACATGCACGCTAAGTACTACACTGTATGGTTGCACATACTGATAACAATAATGATTTCTCATGATTCTTCGATTACTCACCCAGCTCTGGTTAAGTGACTCTTTTCTTACTGGGTCCCAGTATCCAGGATTTCGGCTGTAAAACGTACTTCCCTTCTCTAGAAAGTTTCATTTTTCCTCAGCTATTGCAAACATGATCTTGCTGAACAGAGGTGAATTTTTAAGGCTGAGTTTGTGGTGTGGATTCTGATGGCTTCACGTTACTTCAAGTCTCTGAGGACCCGTACAATAAATGTGAAAGGGACAACAGTAGATTGGCATACTTTTCCATTTCCACCAGGATGGAAACACTGCTCCAAATTAAGTCTAACCTTAAATGTATAATCTGTCCTTGGAAGAGAAAAAAGGGTGGTGGGGGGGTATAGCATCTTCGAGCTCTCGGCATCCCTTACGAGAAAAAATTGGTTCTAAGGGTCTCTGATCTTGTGTTTTAGTAAAATAGAACTGCACGGCTGACTGACAGTTCTGATCTAAAGCATTTACGTTTAAGTTTTGATCTCTCTGCTTTTGATTAAAACTAATGAGCTCATTTAATTCAAAATGGGAATCTCTGATAAGAGAAATAAGGTTGATGTGATTGGATTAGAGGGGCAAATTAAACTCTTAGAGCAGAAGTTTGTGCTTATATAGTGTATTAAAAAGCTGTTGGCGTATTATGGCGTGTTAGATGATGAGAAAAATTTCATAGTAATTCATATTTAATCAGAAGAAATGAAAGTACTAAATATAACATGGCTCTGCTTTTCCCTCGAGTGATAAAAAGCTGTACATTTAAAATGACATCAGATCCATGCTCTCTAAAACAAAAAAAAAAGAAGAAAAGAAAAGAAAGAAAGAAAATCTTAAGAGAGACACATAAGAAAGGGACATCACCCCAGAATAGAAATGCCATCAATTTCGGAAGAAATAGTCGTATCAGACAAGAATGACACAGAAAATCCCCAGACCACAAATAGCAAGTTTCTGTTTTTATAGTCGCTCTCGTTCTTTCATCTGAACTTCAAATTTAATATAAAAATAGAGATTTCTTTTCCTTTGAAATATGTGGAATATTTTTCGTAATGTAAATGTAAACAATTTTATTTTTGGACCTTTTTGTGATTATTTTTATAGCCTTAATTCTTTTGTTTAGCTTATTTATTTATTTATTTATTGAACCACAGTGAGATACATAGTTACAAAGTTGTTCATGTTTGGGTTTCAGTGATGTAATGTTCGAACAGTCATCCTTTAACCAGTATACATTTCCCACCACCTATGTCACCAGTTCCCCTCACATCTCCTTACCCCTGCCCCATAGAAAATTAGTGTTTGCATAAGGCTGCTCAATAGAAAGCCTGTCTGTTATTCAACATTTTTTCTTTTTACTTAGAATTTCAAGCACTAGTTAAGAAGAGTGTGTGTATAAAGTATTATATATATGTATACATATATAATGCTTATATGTATGCATATATATCATGCTTAACGCTCTTAAAATTATAAAATACATTTCAAGCTTTCATTAATTTACTTCTATCTCATTTGTTTTTTGAGTCACACCCAGAGGTACTCAGGGCTAATTCCTGGCTCAGGGATCACTTCTGGCTGGGCTAAATGTAGTGCAAGGGATTGAACCCAGGTCAGTCTCTACTATTTTTATGTCCCAGAAACTTGTCTTTAAAGAGAATACATTTTGAGGATAGAAAGCTACCTTCTAACCAATTTTATAAAGGTGTTTTTAGGTCAGCGAGATTACAAAGCACCATTTTAGTTTTGTAAGTAAAATCATTCTTACAAAGCATCAATTTGGCTTCATAAGTAAAATCATTCTACTTAAGTATAAAATAATAAAATAATAAGAACAGGAGCCAGGGGGATAGCTCAATGGGCTGCCATCCAAAAATATTTTTTCAACATCAAACAACTCCTTTAAATAAAGAAAAAAGTAACTACCTTGCTTAAGAGAGGTGATTGTTATTTTCTCTTGGGAGAAGTAAGAAGTGCAAACATAAGACTTCACCCTATTTGGATGAGGCAGGAGGCAAGCTGCCATTGGTGGCAGGAATGGAAAAGTGATATTCTGAGAATTTTCCCCC
Organism: Sorex araneus; assembly: GCF_027595985.1. NCBI lineage: Eukaryota > Metazoa > Chordata > Mammalia > Eulipotyphla > Soricidae > Sorex > Sorex araneus. The sequence goes on along the minus strand of NC_073304.1, from coordinate 63,839,842 downwards.
CTTTCTGTTCAGCTTATTCCCAGCCTCTACCTCCATCAGTTGGGAAGAATTTACACCTCCCACTCTTCACAGTGAAGCAACCCAAATGGAGGATAAACATTGGCCAGGATACAACCACCCAATCTTGATGCTTCATAATTCTTGCCATCCTGCTTTCCTTCAAGCAGGCAAATGATACAAGGAACAATGCTCAGGATGAACAAAGAGGAAGTGACCTGAACCTGCCTTTAACTTATTTGATACTATAAATCTACAGGGTTTTTTCTTTCTTTTTATTTTTTAAAGGAGAATTCTCCCCACATGCAGAAACCAAGCCATATAGTGTGCCCAAGATTTCCTTCCTTCCTCTAAGACCCCATTTAGGGGGCTTTTAGAGGGTTAAGGGTCTGAAAAGTTCTTACTTGGAAACTGGAATGAAGACATTAATTTGTCTTTTTTTTATATTCTGCAAAGTAAACATTTTCTAAATGAGGTAAATTGATTAGCACCCATCAGTCATTTATTTTAGTGAACTCAAGGATTGCACCTGAGCAGTAGCTCTGAGGAGCTGTGTAGAACTCTAAATCATGTGTGTATGTATTTTTATATTCTTCAGTGGAGTCAACCAGCCCCAGTCTGCTAACCACTGACAACACCCTTGAGCGTTCCTTTTTCATCCGAATGAAATCAACTTTGACCAAACGCGGCGTGCACATCAAATCATCAGGATATAAGGTAAGCTGGGCTTTGGGAGGAGGTGTTTCTGTCTCACATAAACCTTAGGTCACTTGCATTGAGTTTTCCAGCTTCTTTAGGGTCATATGGCTAACACATGTGATTGTGACCTGCCCATAAGGCCTACTCAGGTTTCTTCATGCCTCCACACAAGGCCTTCACTTCATCTCATTCTCACTGCAGACAGTGCTGCTGCACTACATGCTCAATAGAGTGTCCTGTTCTTAAAACAATTGTTAATAATACACCCATGCTTTGACATGGGCTAGAGATTCAGCTGAATGGAGCAGGTGCACCAGACACATGTCAGTCCTTAAAGGGTGTTCTCAAGCTGCTGTTGTAAGAATTCCACTTGCTACCCTTCAAATTTCTCCTTTCTCTTTAAAGGAAATATGTCCATTTTAATAACATCTTAGCTACTGAGATTCATACATGGAGATAAGAAAAATAGGCTGCATGTCGCAAATTATAACCAGAGTCACAGTTCTTGAGCAGTCATACATAGAATATTCAGCATCAAAAATACATATATCCTTTAACAACAAAGAACAAGTCTGGAGACATAATCTACATTATCATTTTAAGGTTAAAATATAGAAGTCTTGGGCTAGAGCGATAGCACAGCAGGTAGGGCATTTGCCTTGCACACGGCCGACCCGGGTTCGATTCCCAGCATCCCATATGGTCCCCCAAGCACAGCCAGGGGTAATTCCTGAGTGCAGAGCCAGGAGTGACCCCTGTGCATTGCAGGGTGCAACCCAAAAAGCAAAAAAACAAAAAACAAAAAAAAGTCTTTTAATCTCAGGAAATTTTAACATTTTTAACATTACAGCTATTATAGCAAGATAGTTAGACCTAGGAAATTTATGAAAGGTTTTTGGCAACCTTAATCTTAGCACACTAACAGAGCTCTCAGTTTCTGTTCTATTCAGGAAGGCAACAGAGATGAGATGTACCTCGAAGATGGAGCTAGCATAAGCATTCCCAGTTTCAAGTTTAGGGCTCCTGATAGCTTGTTGATTTTTTTTTTTAAGGTGAACATAGAATTGCCAGTCATAGTAACTGTCGTGATCATGGGGTCTTAAAAATAATAGAAAAGTCATCAGGAGACTAGAAGCTGCATAAAAGGGCAAAGTCCTTTTTTCCTGAAGACTTAAAGTCAAAAAAAAATGTGGGAGGTGGGAAGGCAGGTCCTTCCAAGATCGACCTTTAGCTAAGCCATCCTACAGTCTGAAAGGCACACACGCACATCCTTAACCTTTACCAGAAGCAGAAGCAAAGGAGAGGCACCTGGGCAGATCCACTTTCAGTAACTTTCCCTGCAGAAATCTTTTGCAAAATGGTTATGTTCTAAGAGGCAAGAAAAGCAGATCCTCTTTCTATCTTGCTGAACACTATGCCTTTCTTAGCAATGTGGAATATTAGCAAGTTTGGAATTGTACAAGCAGATCATAGTGATCAATGTGATTTTAATTCCAGGAAGATGCATTCTTTGCATGTCAGTTCTTAGGGAAGTGTATAGCTTCCTTTCAACTATAACTTTTCTGTCTGTCAACATTTATTCTTCACCCTTTTACGGTCTTCCTGTTTGGAGAGTTCAGCTCCCAGGAGAGAAAGGGGTGGAAGTAGTGAAAATAATTTGAAAAAGCAATGTTTAGTGTAATTAAATATAATTTGATAATTGAGTCTTTAAAAAATAAATATTCCTTGCTTATGTCAAACTCTGACAGCAAAACTGTGAAAAATTTCCAATCTGCAAAACATATGAGTAGAAAAACATGGATAAGTAGTTTCAGTTTAGGTCAGAGACCAGATGACTTCAATCCTGTTTGTTGTACCAACCAGGCACAGCACTATAGCTGTTTTTGCTACCTGGCTTGAAATTGGATGAGCTAATTTCTTAAATATTGGTTATACATCCATTCATTCAACAAATATTGATTGAGATCCTGCCATGGAGCCTGTTCTAGATCCTGGTTACCCAACATCAAACAATAAAAGTCCCTGAATGGTGTTTAGAGGGAGATAGATAATAACAAGAAAATAAACAAGATGATTTCATGGCATGATAAAGGCTAAAATTGCAATAAGTAACTTTTATGTGTGCCACAATATGCTGAACATTGTACACTTGACATATATTAATCTTCAAAATTCTCCATGAGGAATGTGTTTTTGTTGTTTCCATTTTATAGATGAAAAATGTAAAGTCAGAAAGATTAACTAGCACACCTAACATTACATGCTGAAAGAACAGAGCTGGTTTTGCATACTGGTAGTCTATCTCCACCCTGCATGGGTGCACTAGTATGCAGCCTGAGGCCAGGAGAGGTGAGAAGGGGGATAGTTGAGACTCCTGGAGATAGGAAGGTCACAGGTTCTCTGAGGTCACATGTAAATAATGAATGATGGAACCACTATGAAAACATGTGGAAGAAGAATACTACTTGACTTCCCTTTAGGCTTCTGTAAGAGGCAAAACGAATATTAAGAAACAAACTATTTAAAAGGTACTATCTAGAGTATCCAGAAATGGAAATGATTTAGTTGTTCCAGTTTGCATGATAGACTGAGCATGCATTTCAGATGTATCATCAGTGGATATTTCTCAAAATACCATGAAGTCCCCACAATTCCTTCCCTTCCCAAGATGATTCATCAGTCTTTACCCAATGATGTGAATCATCTGAAAGACCCACTTCTACCGTAAACTTCCCTCATCAATTTACCTTATCTACAAGTTAGTGGAGGTGCTGATGAGATTCCATGAATGACAGCTGAATAACATCCCTATTAATCACTAATCAGCCATTCACAAGAAGTAAATCTAATGGCTTATAAAACATTCCAATAAAATTGCAATCACCCACCACCAGTCAATGAACAGACACATACACACATACACACTCACACACATTCTCAGACATTAAATGGTGACTGTAATGTTTCCATACTCCCTACTTCCCCTAAATTGTTGCACTCTTTAATTTACCTTAAAGATTTTAAGATGTTACAACTTAGTTTTAAAGATCATCCTGTTTCTTTCCATTTGTTCTGTGACCTTGACACAGACTCTTCTAATTCTATCACTTTATGTGCCACATCTTATTGAGTGTCATTTGTTGTCACTGAAAGTGACAGTAGCCACTTACTGATAGTGCCACTTACTGAACATTGTCTGTGGCAGCCAGTGTGCTAGAAGCTTTATACATATTTTGATCCATACAAAATTATTAACGATTTTTCTAGGACTCTGTGGGGAACAAAAATTTTAAAAATGTTTTAAAAAATTTAACACTTAAAAATTAAAATTTTCACTAAGCAAGTCTTGCTCAAATTCTGTGTTCTATGATGGTGCCCATTTTGCAGGTATTGAGTACTTAATAGGTTCATATTCACACAGCCTTGATCAGATCAGCCAGCATCAGACCAGTTAGGCTTCAAACTTTACCCTCTTTGCTTTACTGCTTAAGAGACCTAAGTTCTAAGAAGGGCTCTGTGAACTGGACTTAAGCGTATGAAAAATTAACCTAACGTACCCCTGCAAAAAAAAAGTGTGATTAAGACCTTCCCTTTGTTCCTCGACATATCCCACATTACTAGTTTACAGAACATTACTTTTCTTTCAAGGGACTCTAATACCCACTCAGGTGCCCAGGACCAAGAATTCTAGCCAAAGAAATGCCAATCGGAATGTGCTAATTCAGGTAGAGAGTGTAATCTAAATTGCTGTTGCTTCCAAGTTCCAGTCCTGGGGACCACTGCCCTCTCGCCAGTGACGTTTCCCAACTGTGAGCTGACCTTGGATTATCTTGTCCTCTTCGGCTTTGAAAGCACAGTAGCACATTATCTGGGCCTGCCACTTGGTCTGCCTCCAGGGCTTCCTCATTGCTTAGGTCTCATTGCTGGCCACGTATCTTAGCCTAACACAGCTCTCGCTGCTAAATTGCATCACATCAATATTCTGCCTTCTTGATTAGGTCTATGTCTGGGGGAAGTAGGAGGACTAGCACTGGGGGTGAAGGAGATGTGTAATCAGGGAAATTAGAGAATTTAAGACTAATTGGGTCGCCTCCTTCACTCTTGTCTTTGGAGGATGGTTTCCTTTGGCCTGGGACTACTTTCTAGTTGACTCTCAGGTGCCCATCACCACCACTGTCATTTATGAGGTGTCTGTCCCCACACACTGAGATGTCCGTCCTTTACAGCCACGGTAAAACTTGGGAAACACAAGACACGGAAAACCTTTCATGTTTATATACTGCTGAGGATCTCCTTGAATTCTAGCAGAGAAAAAACATCCTCAAATGCCAAGACATGAATGATTATGACATGAACAATTACTGAGAGAGCATAAGGGAACTTCAGATTCTCAAAAATAAACAATCCCCTCATAGGGATGAGTTGAGGTATGGACTGGCCTACAGATACCCATTGAACTAAATGCTTTATAGCTACTTATGATATAGAATCAAAAAGTTTAAAGAATAGAGAAACATTCCTCACAAACAGTAAATAGAGGGTCACTAGTTTACTAAGAATGCGGTATGCCTTGGCTTTAAGACTATATATCTAGGATACTCAGAGAGGTAGTACAGGGACTAAGATATCTGCTTTGCATGCTTGTTCAATCCTCAGTACCACATGCTCCCCTGGACATCTCTGGGGTGCCACCTTAGGACCCTTGAGTACCATCAGGCGTGGCTCTGGAAGTTCCCAGCTCCACAGGGCCCAAGCAGCACTGCATCCTCACATCCTACATTACACCTCTGGCCTGGTAGGCCAAGAATCTCTTGAGGGGTTCCCTGGGCCTCCTGAGTACCTGATCCCATCCCTGTACATGAGTGTGTATTGGATTTTGTATATATATACAAAATATATATTGGATTGGGCTGGAGCGATAGCACAGCAGTAGGGTGTTCGCCTTTCACGTGGCCAACCCGTGTTCGATTCCTCCGCCCCTCTCAGAGAGCCTGGCAAGCTACTGAGAGTATTGCGCCCACACGGCAGAGCCTGGCAAGCTCCCCATGGCATATTGGACATGCCAAACACAGTAATAATAAGTCTAACAATGAGAGACGTTACTGGTGCCTGCTCGAACAAATTGATGAGCAATGGGATGACAGTGATATATTGGATTTTATATATATATACATATATGTATATATAAATATATATATAGCCTCAATATAAGATTTTATATATATAGGATTTTATATATGTATATCTATTGCCTCAATATTCTATTAAGGCAATGACTCAAAGAAGTGAAGCACATGACATATGCTTGAAGCCCCAAGTTCCATCCCTGGTACCATGAGCCCCCCCACCCCTCCCCAAACACTACTGGGAATAACTCCAGTGGCCGCCAGCACTGCGGGGGTTCAAGCAGCACCACATTTCTGACCAAGTACTCAGCCCAGAACTGTGCACCAGGCTGAGTGGCCACTGAATACCACTAGAGAGAACCTATTTCTAAAAAAGTAGTACATCTTAGGGAGGTAGTACAATGATTAGGGGCATATGGCTTGTATGTCTGGGACCTGAGTTTGATCTCTGGTATTTCATGGTCTCCTTAGCACTTATGAGTGTAGTGCTAGAGGCCCTCTAACATCATATTCTCCAACCCAAAGTGGTTAACAGTCTAACCAAACCGATAGCATATCACCAGGATTGGACGTTGGGCTTTGGAACACCACTTGGGAGCCTCCCTCAATAGGGCTGTGTCTATTTGTACACAAACATGAAGTATAAAAATGTTTTAAAGATATTTATTAACTAAATAAAATTATTTTGCTTCCCTAAGCACAAACATAGAATGTCTTTTAAATTAGAAATGTCTCATTTTAAAAAATTTAGAGTTGCATTCATTCTCTGGAGAAAGGCACTTCTATAACTTCACAATGATTTGTTTTATTTGGGGTTTACAAATTACATTAAGGATTTGTCATATATGTAGGCCTTTCCAAGGTAAATTCATTTTGTATCAAGAAACCCTCAAATCCCTGAAGTTTTATCTAGTGGTTTTAAGTTACAAAAACATATATAATATGATGATAACTCCAGTGCTTTTTAAAGACCAAATTAGGGGGCCAGAGTGATAGTACAGCAGGCAGGGCATTTGCCTTGCATGTAGCTGAGCCAGGTTCAATTCATGGTACCCCATATGGTCATCTGAGCACTGCCGGACATGATCCCTGAGTCCAGAGCCAGGAGTAATCCCTGAGCACTGCCAGGTATGGCCAAAGCACCCTCCTCCAATGCCTTGCACTCAGCTGACTCCCCAAAAATAAACAAGTTAATTTGTCCTCCAGAACATAGTTCACCTATATCACAAAAAACCCTTTTTTCTATTTCTCTCTCGTTTTTCTCTCCCATGTATCCACTCCATTTTGTTTTTACATATTGTAGTCCTATTGCGATAGATACCAATTCCTGACATGCAAAGATTTCAGTTTTTGTCAACCCATACAGACAGAGAAAATCTCTTGAAAAGGTCTTTCTCAGGGGCTGAAGAGATAATTCAAGGATTAATGCCTTGCACTCAGCTGACTCCAGTTTAATGGTTCCTCTGAGAACTGCCAGAAGTGATCCCTGAGTACAGAAGACAGAAATAAGTCCAAGTACTTCTGTGTGTGGCAAAGGAAGGAGGGAGAAGGAAGGAAGGAAGGAAGGAAGGAAGGAAGGAAGGAAGGAAGGAAGGAAGGAAGGAAGGAAGGAAGGAAGGAAGGAAGGAAGGAAGGAAGGAAGGAAGGAAGGAAGGAAGGAAGGAAGGAAGGAAGGAGGGAAGGAAGGAAGGAGGGAAGGAAGGAAGGAGGGAAGGAAGGAAGGAGGGAAGGAAGGAAGGAGGGAAGGAGGGAGGGAGGGAGGGAGGGAGGGAGGGAGGGAGGGAGGGAGTTTCTTAGAAGAATGTTTTTTTTTTAAATAAAAATTATACCTAATAGTGAAAACTGCATGCACAGGAAGATGTTTTCCATGGCACGCTTCCACTTAGTTATGCTGCCAAGTTACATCACTGGAATTCCCAAGGCCAGGATCACAGCCAGGTGAAATTTTAAGTGGAAGGCTTTTCATGTGCAAACACACTTTCCATTGAAAGTGCATATTAACAGGTCTCAAGATGACAGCAAACAAAAAAGAAATTATTACTTAATATCACTCATCTGGAACTCTAATTCTTAGCTTAATTTTTTAAATTAAATCCACAATGCTACAACATCAAGCCTTCCCATTGGATCACCTGCCCTATTAATATGCTGCCATAATGGTTGAATGGCTCCCTACACTAATTCTGGTCCTCTGGTTTCTAATGTGGGACAGTCCCAGATTATCTTCTAGGATTGTTTATTTCTTCATTCTATTCAGCACTCTGTTACCTGGAATAGCTTCCCAAAGTCTCAACCATCATTTATTTCCTTGGCCACAAATCAATAATAGTTCCTAGTTCACCCTATCCAAGAATGCTAACCTACCTTTCCTGCTATCATTTCCATCATTTTATCCTGGAATTTCCTCCTCTTTCTCTTCCCTTTATAGTTTTATGATGACCAGGACTCCACACTTAGTTGCAGTGCTTACCAGGGGGTGCATTTTTACCTGCAGTACTCTTGCTTGACCTCACTTTGTTGTGGTGCCAGGGATAACAAACAGGCTGTGTTGTTGAATGGCTTACTGTGGATGAGAGGTCAGTGCCAGGGGTCAACCTCAAGGTCTTGTGCTTGTAGGACAGGTACTCCACTGCCAAGCCAATCTTAGAATTCTCAATACTGATTATTAGAAAAATCAGTCCAGTTATCTTCCAGAAACACAAGTGTGTGTGTTCAAACTACTAAGTTTTTTATTCTGCTCTTCTCTTCTCCTGGAATATCTTTATGCTGTACTTGTACTTGGAAAACTCTTGTTCAACTAACATGTATTCTTTTCCATCTCCTCTGCAGCACTGTTCACGTCTCCTCTGAGCTAAAGTAGCTTTAAGTTTTACTTAAACTCTATGTACTTATATTTTTCTTACCCATAAAATATGGCTATGTACATAAAAATTGTTTTCTGATTGTGGTAGTAGGCTTAGCTAAGCAGTTTCCATTTTATGGAATACTTTTATATAATTTCATATGAACCTCACAATAAATTCTTCTAGGTAATGATCTCTTTCCAATTTGGAAGAGAAATAAAATTGGAATACATAAATTAACCTGTCTGAGATCCCATAAGTGATATATGAACAAAAAGAGAAATATCCAGATTCTTTTATTTAAAATTGCTCTTTATTGGCTATCCTACTGAGTACTATCTAATTCTTGTTTCTCCCCTCATTTCCTCGCACACGGTGCTACATGTTGTTGCCCATTCAGTAAATATTAGTTGAATTGAACTTCATGCTCACTTTCTCTATATTAGCAATGAAAATAGTTGACACCACCTCGCCCTGTAACATACCACTAGAGACCCTGTCAGTTAACATCAGCTAGGGAGGGAAATGATAGTGCCATGATCTTGTTCACATTCTTCTGCCTCCCTGTTCATCATTAGCAATGCCTTGCTAAAAATAGAATGCACCATATCCAGCATTCCCTTGAGCCAGAAGTTGAAAAATTCCTTTCATAAAATGAAAAAGAAAAGTCGTTTTAGCATCACTTACTCATCATGACTTCATGCTGGCACCTGGTGATCACCATTTGCTTTCTATTAAGTCCTCTTTCAAGATGTTTTGCATTTTGAGGCTCTATTTTTTTGAAAACAAGAACAATAGTTACTGATATCTTATCCTGCCTTCTGGTACAACTGGTTTCTCGATGCATGCAAAGACTGTGTGATGCTATTACAAGAAGTTCTTTCATGGCCCAAGACGGTACATTATGCAGTAAGTTTCCACTGTGCCAGAAGAAGTGTAGCTTAGAGATATATCCCACGCTAACATGGAGAGGGCTGGGTAAGCTTTGGTGGTGGTCCTTCTAAGAACATACATGAAATTCTTCTTTTAAGAATGCCTTCTCATAGGCATGGAGAGACTAAATGTCCTTAAATGTTCCCTCCAATCTGACACTCAGTGATATTCCAGTGTCCAGATGTATCAGTGCTTTGCCTGAAGCATTTGGTTCAGCTTTGTGTCTTGAAGTGACTATAGTATTCCAAGCTGTACAGAATGTAACTGTCTTGTCAAATCAATAGATGAATTTCTGAGAGACCAAAACTTCTGTCAACCCCATTCAGACTTTCTAAGACGACACGTTCATTGCCTTTCAATCAGCCCAGACACACCGAATATATTGAAGAAAAATATTTCTGTGGTAGAACTTACTGGCAGAGGTTATCCTGATGAAAAATGCAAATGGAGGAAAGGACCAGTAGAACTAATTTTTTAAAAATTCTATTATCTTGATTTTGTCCCCACTTACCTCTGCACAATTGTCCATTACAACATAGTTTCTGGTGTCATTTTATGCACAACTGATATTGTTTTTGATCTTGAAGAATTTATTTCCCATTACCAAAGCATGACAGTAGTTCTAGGTTGGGGTGTGTCATTTCTGCTGAACTTAATCAGCTAGCTATTTTACCAACTAGAAAAGCAATCACTAGCCATTCCATGAAATGTTTGTCAATTCTAAGTATATCAGAAACTGTAGCCTAGGTATGTTGCTAACTTACAAGTATTTCATTTTCCTATTACAGATATTTAGCAAGCAGGCCTAAAAAGTAATAGCACCCCATCTTTGACTAAAGCTCCACATGTTCGGGTCAATTTACTGAGTCTTGACTAAGAATAATGAAATGGAAATCACTTTTGAAAATAACATCCAGGGTTGTTAATGCAAACACTAATAGCCCTTACTGTATATAATTTCTTTTAACTAGTACATCAAAATTATCATAAATGTATTTTCTACCAAATGGAATTTTAAAAATAATCTCTTTATTATGAGACTTTGGCCCATTAACAAGAGCTTTCAGAAGAAAAACTCCTAAGAACTAAAAAGTAAACATAGCATACATCATTACTTTTCTCAGGCGTAGGACTCACGCATGCTCCCATGTCCATCAGCAGCTGCAAAAGTTTAGAATCCTTTTCCCTAATGTCATGTCTTCTTCCAGTAGTTCCAGGTACCAATTATTTAACTCGATATAAATTTGAAGCATCCAGACATTATCTTGTTTATGCCCTATTTCCTCAAAAATTCTCTACTAAAGAGTAATTAATTACTGACTCTCATGTTAGACAAGCTAAGGTTTGACTTAGCCCTGCAATTCATGACTCTATTAACATTAAATACATTTTTAACTCCTATAAGCACCTCTTTTCCTTTTTTGTAAAATAGGACCACCAGTCTAAGCTACTTCATAAGACTTCTGCAAGGGAATGTGAGCGAGCACAGATAAAGGACTATTGCAGTGCCCAGTACATGTCACTGTAAGCATTGACAACATGTGGAGCTTGTGATTGTGGAACTTGTCAATTTGATAAATTTTGATCTGGTCAGCGAAAAATCTTAATTTCTATATCTCTGAACATGTACCTCTAACTGTGGAACATAGTAATGTATCAGTAGTATTATAAATTATTTCCTGGAAGTTATGTGAGCTCTAGAAAAATTATTTCTTCTGGTTATACAAAATACATTTATTTCTGGGAAATTTAACACTGTTTAAGTATACTGAATATTGATTTAATTACTAAGAGACAAAATATGATGGAAATATGTCCCTTAAACAGAAAAAGTGCATGTCAAACAGTTTTATTTGAAATGGATTTAGCATCATGGCAAGACTGATATAACCGTTTATTACAAGAAGTGAAGTTGGGGTAGAGTCATTTTGATGTTGTTGAACTTTGGAATAAATGGAGTCTTAGGCTCCTGTAGCCCCAAAGGCCTCATAGTTCAATTAAAGCATCACATACACATCAAATGAACTCTTCAGGGAAGGCAAACTACTAGGGTCGTTTGAACCCAACTGCCTCCTGGAGGAACAATAGACCATTCAAATGGGGATGCTTTTGACTCATTCTAAGAAAGCAGTGGAGGGTGGGATTCAGATCTGGGTTCACTCTACTCATGTGGGAATTTTCTAAGAACCGGAATAATCACTTCTTTCCTGTCCCTCCAAGAATGGCCTCATTGCAAAGCCTATTGAGTAACAAAGACTCATTTAAATAAAAGAATTATATGGGTAATCAGTTTTCAACCCCATGTAGTAATAGTCATGGGGGCAGTGTTGGGTTGCCACTAGACTGTGAGTGTTTTTGTGCATGCATATGTCTCCCAGTAGGCAATGGATCTAATTGACTCTTCTAAAAACATTATTTCAAACTTGTAATTGGCAGTGGCCAACTAAGAAAACTCATATCAGTTATCATTTGACTGGTTGTTGTATTTATACCTTCTTCTCACCAGAATTTTTCTGCCTGATCATCTTTTCTCCCTGAGAAATAGATGGTCTTCAGACAGACCTATGTGTCATATTGGCATTCCACACAAATTTCTACTCAAATGTGGCTTCCTTTATCACCTTTCTCAAATCCCATCCCATTGCTCTGGCACGTCCTCTACATCCCATCATCTGTGTTTTCCTGCTGCTTTACCTTTTTCATAGAATTTTAAAAGAATGGATGGCATTTTTGTGATGTCCAGAACATCCAGGTCATATTCTAGTTCTTTTAGAGGGCTCATGTTTGTGAAGTCTGGAATATATTCATTCTTTGGGTCATATTCTGGTTCTTGTACAGGGCATTTAAAGGTGGGTTTTTAACCGGGAAATGATATCATTTTAAAACTTTTTAAGGCCCTACTGAAATTTTGGTTTCCTGGTTTTTTTAAAGGATGCACTGGATGGCTGACATATTTTATGATATATTTTTCATTCTATCATGTTCAATTTTAAGAAATCTACATGCATTTAACTTGTACCCCACTTGTTTGTAATTCTAGTGTCTAGAACTCTGAAAGCACAATCAAGAGTCACTTGATTATTACTTGGTAGTTCTGAATATATTTAACATCTTCAACAGCCCCTTCTCAAATGTCCTTCAAATGCATCACTTCTCGTAGATGTCATGAAGATAGAATGTTTTAATAGGGGCACACCTGGTGAGAAGAGACAGAAAATATTATCCTGCTTGGAGCATGTTGCTACTTTCTTGCTTTGCAGCATTGGACAAGCAGCCTGATTACTCTGGGATTCTGTTTCCTTGCTAAGAACAAAGTAAACAACAGGGCCTCCCTTCTGTATTCTCTAGTCATTTGATGGTTGATATTACATTCCCTTTCACTGCACTCTCTGCATTAGGGTGGAAGCCCATTTGGAAGTTTCAGAGTAAAATGGAATAGAGGATATATCTAATCAGGAGTATCCTCTGTCTCCTGGGAAGAGGGAGATGAGATCCTTCTTGGAAGTTCTGAGTGGCAGGGCACAATCAGAATCACCAAGAGCATCCATTTTGTTTTGTGGCCAGTATTTGTCTGAGAACCCAAAATATCCCAGGACACATTTTATCAAATGACTATTGCAGGGGAAAAGCTCAGGGGAGAATTTCAATTCTTAGATAAGGCTTAGTGAACTTTTGTGCTTTATTTCATAGGGAGACTATGGATAGATTAGACTCTGATAAATCAATTTAGATCCTAAATTTGGGGCAAAAATAAATGTTTTTTTTTCACAGTAATATTCAGGTTTCTTTAACACACTAGGATCTCATCCCTCTTTTTAAATCAAATAACATACATTATATTCTATATTCTATTAAATACGTTCAGATTCCATTAAACTTTTTTTAAAATTGAGTATTGACAAATACCTGTTTTAAGACTGTCTAAAATGGCAGCTGAATAGAACTGCAGCTCTTAGCCTGTGCAGTATGGAGTTCTGGGGAAATGCCCTTTGATGAGTGAATTGGGTCCAGAGACACACACAGAGAGAGAAAGAGAATACAGGGGTTTAGGTGCTTTCCTTGCATGCGTTCAAGCTTACTTCAAACCTTGGGACTGTCTGTGGTCCCCCGAGCACCACCAGGAGTGATCCCTGAGCATAGTCAGGAATAAGCCCTGAGCACAGCAGGGTGCAACCCAACTTCCCCTCTCAAAAAATTATCTAATGAGGAATGGATTTAATAAATATCAAACTTTTCAAATAAAGCTATCTGGGACCATAAAACATTCTTATTCTTGAATTGTTATTTTGTTACATATACATATTGGGGGTTCTTTCAGGGTCAGGGGAATGAGGCTCGTTATTGTTACTGTTTTTGGCCTGTCAAATACCTCACGGGTAGCTTACCAGGCTCTGCCATACGGGTGAGATACTCTCGGTAGCCTGCCAGGCTCTCCAAGAGGGACGGACGAATCAAACCTGGGTGAGCTGCGTGCAAGGCAAATACCCTATCCACTGTGCTATTGCTCCAGTCCCATTTTGGCCCATAACAAATCTTTTCTCTCTTTTATACATAAATCACACCTCTTAATCATGCCATCCAATCCTAAAAATTTTCAAAGGATGGTGCTCTGCTAGTGAAAATTCATAGGCACCTGCTCCTGATTTACTTCCTGCTTAGAATAATTTGAACACAGCTGCAATATCGCAGAGTGACTGTTCAAAGTACCAAACAGTGAGGCTCATACAAGAAGGAATATGTCGGATGTTTGGATTGCAATGATTTCCGCTTTTTCTCCTTTTTTATTTTTTTACAGCATCATTAGTAATCTGTCATTATAATAATAATAATTCCCTTTTGACATCACGGATGTAAGAAGAAATCATCACTGACATCAAAAATGAGGTGATATTTCAGCAGTGTTATTTCACTGAAGATAAAATGGAAAGCTTTATTACTCCCCATGCCTTTAAAGAAAGCTGAACAAGGCAGATGCTGACCCTAGAGCTTATCTACTTCAGTTCCTTCCAGACTGATGGGAAATAACTAATTTTAATTGTTCCAACTGGAATCCAGAATTTCCCTCTACACAAAGCTTTACCTCTACATAATAAAAACTTTTCAAGAAACAAGTCTTATAAATGTATCAGAATTTGGGAAATGAAGAGCCATTAAAATCCAAGAATGTTGTATAAATTTCATTTTTCAGCATCACCTTTTGTACAAAGTATTTAGCAATTGATCTCACTCAATCACTCTGCCAATACTGATTGTGTAGAACACAGTTGTGGATGCTAAAAAGACCAAAATGAAGAAAGCAGAGTTCTCTCCAGAAAGGCAAGTCTGGGCAGGTACACAAAGTGACAAAGAATAGTGTACTGTGTGCTAAAATTGAGATATTGTCCAAAGGCAGTGGAATTGTGTGAATTATGCTCTCTGGTGAAAGAGAGAGGAGGATCTTAGAGAGGGCATCATCTTAGCCAGTTTGTAAAGGATAACCTGCCCTATAGAGGTAATTATGAAAGGAACGCTGTGCAGAAGAAACAATATCAACCAGAGGTAAGAGCATCAGATGCACTGAATAGAAATTACTGTGGCCCTTAAGGTAATCAGGAGTGAAGACACCCAATCCAACTTGGAATGGGAAAACAGGAGAAGTCTTCATTTAGTGCAACATCACCCAGTATGCTAATCTAACCAGTGTCCAGGGTGGCAAGGATAAAGATTAAGATTGCTTCATTCTGACAAAACTCCTTGCTTTATTATAAGGACAACTATTTTCTATTAAGGAAACAAAAAGGGTTGTTTTCATCCTTTAGAATAAGATAATAAATATATGGCTTTAAGTAATTCATTGACAAATTCCTTTTGGAATTTTCTTAGTTTTCCTTCACCTTTCTGCCTACATGAGTACAGATTTTTTTTATTACTCCATCTTAAGTGCTAATATAAGTAGATATTCTAAAAAGAGGGGCATATTTTTCTTAGAATCATTAGATCTTTATGTGTTGAAATCTTGGATTTCAAGGTTAATCAGCAATCAATGTTCATAGGACATAGGAAGAATCACACAAACCTCAGATGTACAAGTACTTAAGCTAAACACCAGAAGATATCTGGAGTTCTGAAATATTTGTATACTTGAACAACATAAGCAAAGCCTATGTTACACACAGCCTAAGTTTTACCCTTGACAAACTACTTAATACAGAATCTTATAAAGGATGAACTTTCTTATAAAAATTAATTATTCTTCAACTCAGTTACTTCTAATATTGGTTGATTGGTCTCTCCCTAATGGTAGCAAACTTTATAAAGATTGTTATCTGAGCACCCAAATCCTTTGTTCTAATAGGATATGTAAATATAAATTGTAATTCATCAATTAAACTAATATTCATAAATAGTAACTAAATAATAACAGATATTCATAAACAATAATTGACTTTACAAAATCTAAAAGTAATAACCACATAAATATTTAAGTGATGTTTTTAAAAGCTCAAATACAATATATGTACCTCCTATATTTTCAACATAAGAAAATTTTCACCCATTCCCTCTTCCCAAAAAATTTTTAATTCCTGGATTGCATAATTTTTTTTTTGCTTTTTGGGTCACACCAGGCAATGCTCAGGGGTTACTCCTGGCTTTGCACTCAGTAATTACTCCTAGTGGTACTTAGGGGACCATATGGGATGCTGGGAATCGAACCCGGGTCGGCCCCGTGCAAGGCAAACACCCTACCCGCTGTGCTATCACTCCAACCCCAGGGTTGCATAATTTTAAATTTAACAAATAAGAAAAAGAAAACTCTCTTTCTAAGTAATTTTTTCAATATTTGCATAATCCTTATCTTTCGATCAAAGTAATCAGAAACTTTGGAGTCCTGTGTAGCCAGTTATTAGTGGAATCTCGTTTTTATCCCCATGATTTTATTTTTCCTTCTCAGACATCTTTTTTTCTCTCTGAATAATCAGTAATCTCAATGACTCTCAAATGCATATCCTTCTGGCACCACAAAGCTATTGTAACCCCATGGAGTACACTCCCAAATTATGCAATAGCCAGATTTTACTAAAGTCAGCTCTCATGATAGACAGGGAAATCTCTTTCCCAATTGTCTTTTGACTTTTTCATTACCAGGAGCGGAGGCTAGAATAGAAAACTGGACTGAAATAGCCTCGGGTAGGTTTGGTTTCGTTGCATGTACTAGAGCAACACAGAGCTGATGCACAATAAACAAATGTGCATTTGGGATTTTTTCAGTCACTTTATAGACATATGCATTCATAAATTTTGAAATGCTTGTAAGAAGCTGACTTTGATGGGACCAAACTCATAGACAAGCTTTTGATCGCTGGAGCAACCATCGTCTAACTTTATGTTGACAATTTATCAGCTCTTCTCCACAAAAGAAAATTGTTTTTAGTGCATGCCTATTAGCAATCACATACATAATATGAAATTGAGTTTGGGGGAGGACGGCCTGACATCTGTCTGTCTGATTTTTTTTCATCCTTTCATGCTCAAGTTCAATTCTCTGTGTTTCAGAGTACCGTAAAAACAGGATTCACCCATAATGCGCACACTTAGCAAGTAGAGAGGCCAGATACCAATGTATATGTTTCTAACTTTACAAGGAAAAATCAGTGGTACCCCTGATACATGTATTATCTTGCCAATGCACTTCAAACTCTGCCCTGCTCTCAATGCCAACTATGGTGTGGTTGGTTCTTCTTAGTGAATAGTTCATTAGTGTATATTAAGTAATAAAACACTTTTATAACAATAAAAATTCAAGTATAATGTGGAATGCAATGTGAAGTTAAGAAAATGAAGCTCTAAAGGTTGTGTGTAAAGAATGAAAAGGAAGCAGTTTCCTCTCCAAGATTCAATATTCTATGATTTTTATCAATAATATTGTTTTTCTGCAATACCTGCCTTAAGGAAAATCTGCTCTGTAGCTGTCAGGATTATACTTCTCAAAATATGCTAAAATGGTTCTGTTAAATTGATAGATTAAAAAGGACTCCATGATATAGAAGAATTGCCCAAAAGAAAATTCCCAAGTCTTTCATGTGTAACTGCATTTGTACAGTAGGGCATTTATTATGCTATAAATTGCAGCACTGATTTTGGCTAGTTCAGCCTGATCCTGTAGTAACTGTAAATAATGAAGCCAAAGGCGGGAGAGAGAAGGAGGAAGAAAAGACACCATTATACTTGTGGTTGTGGAAATACAAATTGTAGGATTCATTTCGTCAGCTTTTATCAGATCACACAACCAATACTCAACCAAATAGGAAAATGTATTGCTAGAAAAATGTATAGTTCTTTGACCTGCCTTCTCCAAGCATTCAGTGGACAGATACAATGCGAACATTGGGGCAGGGGAAGGAACTATTTTATTTTTTAACCAGAACTTTTACTTTCCAACCTGTTTCCACTCATTTTAAATTTCCGCCCCCCACCAAAAGTATGGGCAGATGTCCATGTTATGAAAGTCACAGTAGCACCTGGAGCAATTGTACAGCAAGGAAAGCACATGAATTGCCTTGCATGCAGCCGACCCAGGTCCAATCCCTGGCATCATATATGGCCCCCAGAGCCCCCCCGGAGTGATCCCTGAGTGCAGAGTCAGAAGTAAGCCATGAATATTGCTGAGTATTCAAAAACTTGTAAAACAAAATAAAACAAAAAAGCCACAGAGGGACCAGAGAGATAGAATAGTGGGGAGGCATTTTTCCTAGCATATTCCCAGTCTAAATTTGATCCCCAGCCTCCCATATGGTTCCTGGAGCATTACCAGGGTGATTTCTGAAAGCAGAGCCAGGAGTAAGCCCCATGCATGACCAGGTGTGGACCCCAAATCAAAAGAAGTTTAAAGCCACAAAATATATAGAATTCTGTTTTCCTTGGGGAAAGTTTGCTGGTTTTGAGGCTTAGCCTCTTTCTGTTCCCAGTGTCTAGAACTGGATGGACACCCTCAGCCCAGAAGAGGCATCCAGGGGTTGGAGTGCCAGTTTTGACTTTTGTAAACAGGGAAATCGGGGTTGATTACCGAGCCTATTAAGAAACCAAAGTAATTAATGAGATGAAGAGCAGGAGAGGAGAGAAGACCTATTTGAAGATGCCTTGTGACTTCCTTGGGGTGGTGATGGAATAGAGGAGTAAATGAAAGAAACTGAGGCCGTGTCTCAGTTTCGCAGTAAAGAAGTTTCATCTAGTGATAGAGGGGTTTCTCCCTGATATTCTTTAAATCTGAGCACAAAGGAACTCGACAAGATATGGAGGAGAGGATAGAGGGTGATTTGAGATCATGAAGATCAGAAGAGTGGCCTAAAGTGACTTTAGGCAGCAGGAAAGGGGTGGGAAAGGATGACAATATTTTTACCTAGAAGAGGGCTCAAGTAAATTCTACAAAGTCCCTCGCTTTATGAACATCATGATCACGAAATCCCGTCAATCATCGATTTCTCGAGCGGGCTCAGTAACCTCTCCATTCGTCCTTTCCCTGAGATCTTAGAAGTCTCTCTTGAATGGCCCTCCCAATGATGTCGCACTAGAGGCTCTTTCAGGGTAAGGGGAATGGGATCCAGCTTGTTACTGGATTTAGCATATGAATACACCATGGGAAGCTTGCAAGGCTATCCCATGTGGGCAGAAAACTCTCAGAAGCTCGCCAGTTTCTCCCAGAGGGAGAAGTAGGCTACAAGATATCGAGAGTTCCTTTCTGGTAGCTTGCTTTTAAGTCTCTGGATGTTGACCATTGATGGAATTACACACACCTGGGTTCCTCTGCCAGTACCTTCATGCGTGAGGCCCATCTGGATGTGTGGAGAGGGGCCTCGAGCATGGCTGTAGCTAGGTTCCAGTGGTCTTCGGCCACCGGGAGCTCTGCTCGGGGTGGTGAGGGAAGCTGGAGCCCCTGGGGAAGACAGCCAGGTGTGCGGGCAAGAGACTCTCTTGAAGAAATCATTTTCATGAAATGATTCGGGGCATATCTGGCAGAGAGTTGTGTGGGCAGGCAGTGGATTGGTGTCAGACCCAGAGTGCTGCGTCCATGGGATAGGCCATATGAAGTGAGACCATGGCTTCAGTGGAAGATGGGTAGGCAACATTTTATCACTGGCCGGGCATCTGTGCCCTGGACCCCTAACCACTGAATGTTTAAAAGTGCAGAGACACACAGATGATACTTCTCAGAGACTGGCAAAGCTGTCTATATATCCTCAATGATAAGTTCTTCTAAGAGTCTTCACCCTTTAGCTCTCAAGTATCATAGAATTATTATAGGTCTATAGATATGCTATTTGACTTGTGAGTAGACAGACAGAATGAACCATTCAGTGTCTTATAAAATGTTCCATTCTCATTGGTGTATTGTTAACTATAATAATATATCTTCTCTCAGAAATCTGCATGAGGTTTCACTTGAGTGAGTCCTTAAAAATGAACATCTAAAGTTGTCAAATTGAAAAACTCAAGGCCAATTGCGGGATGCATACCTGATAGCATGAATGGGGTACTAGGCCCAGAGCAGGCATTTCTGGTTCCAAATGAACCTGAAAAAAGATTCTCTGCATGTATCACTTGGTACAATTAGCTTCGTTGGAGTACTCCAGGGATTACCACTCTCACCATCTTCCTGTTTGAGCACAAAGTGGAGAAGACATGTGAATAAAGAAAAATATAATGCCTTGTCTTAAGTCCATTTTTTTTAGGAATAAGTAAGGAAGAGATGAGTTTGGGAACAGTTGTGAATTATTTCAACTTCATTCACAGGCATGGATTTGCTCCCAAGCCATGCCTGAGAGTCCTGCAGTTTGCCCAGCCCTGGTGCTGTCCAGTTTGCTTCAGTTCTTATTTCTAGTTACCACATTGGAAAGTGACTATATGATTTAGAAAATAAAAATTATTAGGGAAATTGTTGAGACCAGAGCAATAGTGCAGCAGGTAGGGCAGCTTGCCTTGCACACAGCTAATCTGAATTCAATCCCCGACATCCCATATGGTCCCCCAAACATGTCAGGAGTGATCCCTGAGTGCAGAGCCAGGACTGAAACAAAAAGAAAGAATTATTAGGGATATCACTATCTAGCAGATATCCAGAACATTTTGGAGAGGCTTCTGAAGGTTAGAGGGGAAATCTAAGAAAGGGGCTGTGGACCCAAGGCAGCATGGCAGTGCTTTTTCATAGTGACTGGACAGCTTAGGAGGCTAAATTATGACTAGTTAGGACCACTAAAGTCAAACTAGTAAGCTGTATTAAAAATAACCATTAATTACAGAATAAAAATATACACATACTGCCTCACACATAAAATTAGAATCTAAACTCTCTGGCTCAGTAGAGCCTCAAAATAAATAAGAAGTATCTGTAAATCTCTACTGTTAATATTATTATTTTGGTTTGTAAACCACACCTGGCAGTATTCAGAATTTACTCCTCTCTCTAAGCTCAGAGATATATCCTGACAGGCTCAGGGGGCCATATGGGGTACCAAGGACTGAATCTGGGTTATCCATGTGCAAGACAAGTGTCCTACCTTCTAATCTTTCCAGCCCAGCATCTGTAGATTATTAATAGGTAAAAGGCCTGGTGAGTGCTTGCAAAGGGCTGGAGAACATGCTTTCCAAGCTCCAGGTTCAAGCCCAAACACAACCTGGTCACCTAAGCACAAGCCAGGAGTAGCCCCCAAGAACTTCAGAGTGTGGTCCAAAAAATGAAGAAACACAAAAACTAAAATAATCAGTTTAAAATCAGTATTACATTAGAGCATTTGTACATGTAATGATTGATACAAAAATAAATCCCATTTGTTTTTAGTGCCTTAATGGAATGTACAGAGCCTTAGTTGCTTTAGAGTAAACAGAGTTCAGAGTTGGAGAGATGGCACCCAGTGATCCCCCAGGATATTTTAAGAAGATCACAAGTGGAAAAAACCACATAAATGGGGGTCACAACATGAGATAAAGGGGCCAACTGGTAGGATGGGGTGGGGACCTAGGAAGAAAACCAGGTCAAAAGGGGATCATGGTTATAAAATGACTGAGAAATTTCAGTCTAGATTAATAGCACTAGGAATGAATATAAAGTCTGTAATGAGAGACTTTGTAAAGTAAACTGGGAAATAAGAAGCAGAGAATGCAAGAGAAGTCATGAGAAGTACAGACCCAATAATCCCCAACCTCTGATAAAAAGGAAGGGTTACTTAAGAATAGAGGGCCAAGACTGAAGCCTGAGGAACTGCTGTACTATATTCTTACCCATAATCATTCTTCTCTCTGACCTCTTATTTTAGGGCCACACCCAGCAGTGCTCAGGGCTTACTCCTGGCTCTGCACTCACAGATAACCCCTGACAGTGCTTAGGGGACCATATTGGGTGCCAGGGGTCAACTCTGGTTCAGACGTATACATGACAGATTGCTCCAGCTCCAGCCCTTGGGATTCTTTTTATTTCCCTTTCTGTTATAGCCCCCAATCACACTCTAATTATGGAGAGATAAGTGGACTTTGAGCTTCTTAATAATTGCAATAACCCCAGTGATGGGCACAGAGCAGTGCCTGATCAGGTTAATTAAACATTGATCAATGGAATGAATGAAGGATTGGATAAATGAATATCCTGACAGTTTTTTCCCTAAATCTCCCATCAAAACCCATACTCCCTTCTTGAAGATGCTTCGGATATTCCCTTTTTTGTCTCTAAGGAAATTCCTCAGTAATCCACAACTTTATTTTAATTTTATTTTATTTTATTGCTTTTTGGGTCACACCCGGCAATCAGGGGTCACTTCTGGCTCTGTACTCAGGAATTACTCCTGGCAGTGCTCGAGGGACCATATGGGATGCTGGGAATCAAACCTGGGTGAGCCATGTGCAAGGTAAACGCCCTACTTGCTGTGCTATCACTCCAGCCCCAGTAATCCACAACTTTAACCAGTTTTACCTATCCCAGAATCCATCCTCCTGCCTCATTCTGTCATCTCTCTTCTTTCAATTCCTGTAGACATACACACAGAGATACAACTCAGACACACACACACAGATGAGTTTTATCCCTTGGTTTATTACAATACTCTTTAACCAAAATGACAAGTCAAATACTCAGACATAAAAATTTAGCTATAATGCTGCCTCCTGTCTCTTGAGTACTCCCTATTTTTCCCCATTGTTTGTAGTTCTAGGTTTCATTTTGAGTTTACACACCTACCCATCTCTGGAAAAGCTGGCCTCCAACTGGCTTAGCTAGTATATTAATTTGTTGTAAAGGGTCAAATAAGGAAAAAGAATGGGAAAGAATCAAAGGCATGCATAAGGAAGAAGGTGGTGCACTTAATTCTTGTGTTCTGATAAAACTTACCCTTTCTACAAATTTCTCTTGATGAAAAATAAAACTCATTTTGACATTGCAGATTTAATAGAAAGAAACTGCTTCCCTTTCTCTGCCTGCTAATAGGCAGGGTAGTTTTGCTTTAATATCCAAGGTTTTTTCTTATCCCTTACTCAGCAGAAAAAAACCCACTCAAACAAAAGGAAGAAACTGACATATTTTGGATTGACAGATGTCTAGGGACACTACCATCTAATTTCCTTGTTGATTAATTTGAAGGTAATTTCCTGGTAACCCAGGCTTCCAAAAATGTATTTTAAGTGGCATGTTGGAAAAGGAAAATTAATTTCTCTGCGTTAAACTTGCCAGCTTTTGAATTAATTGCATGAGCATAACAATCAATTAATAAACATTAAGCAAACAAGGGAAAATCGGTCAATTAAAAATGACAAAATTGATTCCAAGGATAGATAAACCAAAAGACTGTCATAATGCTCACTTCTAAGTTTGGATAGCCTGCGTCTATACAATTGACATCCTGCTTTTTACACAGCATTCATACTACTGAAGCCTTATTATAATTTCTTATAAATAAATTACCACCTAAGCCTTCTTCCCGCTTTAGCAGGATTAAGAAAATCAAACACAAACAGCTCTCCTCCAGTCACTACTATAGAAGGTCATTACTTTGAGAGTATGTGCTGTCCACAGTAAGCTGCAGAAGTGTTTTTTGGTAAAAGGGGAGATTTTGCTCCTCAGTGTTTTCTAAATACTTGCCAGTACTTCCAGGAAGGACCAGACCACTCTAGATTGTCTTCCTTTATTCTATACATAAATACAGTGTATTTCAGGCCAAATATGGAGTGGCTGGGTCCAATGGGAGGCCCTGTCTTCTTCAACATTCAGGAACTTTCTGAAACCAGTACAATCCATCCTTGACACCTGGAACTTACACTACCTAGGAGGCAGATGCCCACAATAAATTGACTTTCTTGGCCTGGATTTTGACTTTTGCCCTGTACTTGAAAAGAGAAATGCATTGGAAATTATATCAAAAGGAAGTATATGGAGAGGTGGAGAGATAGTACAGTGAATAAGGTGCTTGCCTTGCCTGCTCCTCGTAAGGTCCCCCTAGTACAGCTGGGAGTGATCCCTGAGCAACAGAGCCAGGAGTAGCACTGCACTATCTCACTGTCATTCCGTTGTTCATCGATTTGCTCAAACGGGTACCAGTAATGTCTCTATTGTGAGACTTGTTGCTACTGTTTTTGGCATACTGAATACACCATGAGTAGCTTTCCAGGCTATGCCATGCTGGGGGGATACTCTTGGTAGCTTGCTGGGTTCTCCGAGAGGGACGGAAGAATCGAACCCAGGTTGGCCATGTGCAAGGCAAACACCTTACCTGCTGTGCTATCACTCCAGTCTGAGCCAGGAGTAAGCCCTGAGTATTGCCAGGTGTGGCACCAAAACCAAGAACAAAACTAAACCATGAAAGTGTATGGAGACAAGAATTGTCTTATGAAAGAAAGTGTGTGCTGGTGACACAGGATTCCTAATAACAATGAGAACATTATTATTGTTGCTTACCTGAACAGCTAAGACCTCACCCAACAGAAGGCTTTATGAGAAAGTGCTCCCACTGTCCTCTCAGATATGAAACAAAAATATTAAAGCATGCACAGCTCTAACTTCCTCATTTGCCAAAAACAAAATACATATTCTAACAAATATGTGTACAATTTCTAGAACTATTTATATTTTATCACATACATCTCTGAATAAAGTGTGAAAAAGAGACTTGAAAATGTATGTTTTAACTTCGGCAGCTACAGAGTCTTAACTTAAATGTTGACAATTTCTCAATTTTGTCATGGCCAAAATAAAACCCACCTCTCAAATAATTTTGCCATCTACTAGACTGAAGCAATAGCACAGTGGGTATGGCATTTGCCTTGCATGTGGCTGACCCAGATTCGATTCCTCTGTCCCTCTCGGAGAGCCTGGCAAGCTACCAAGCATATCCCACCTGCACAGCAGAGCCTGGCAAGCTCCCCGTGGCATATTCTATATGCCAAAACAGTAACACCAAGTCTCACAATGGAGACATTACTGGTGCCCACTCAAGCAAATCGATGAACAACAGGATGATGAGTGCTACCATGCTACTAGTTCCTTCAGTAAGAGGTATCATCCTCCATCTTGGGGCTCTGGCCAAAAGCTTAGGAATGTCCTTTGGGTCTATTTTGTAGCTTAGACTCCACATTTATACATCAACAGATTCTGTCAACTTTACCTTTAAAGCGTATCCATAGCCCAACTACTTTCTGCCATTTTCCCCCAGATTGTCTTCATCTTCCCCATCTTCATCTTTGACCTTCATGCTGCCACACTATTCTCAGAACAGCCCCTGACAGTAGCCCGAATGCCCCTCTCCCTCCCCTTTGTCCTCTCTCTGTCTCTAGTTTCTAAAAGAGTGTGTGGCAACATACTAATCTTTGTGATACTTTTAGAGTGAGTAAAATTATGTATTGCGGACAAGGTGCGCAAATAGCTTTAGGAGCATTTGGATGCGTAAGAAGCATTATCTGACCAGGTATAGACAAGAAAAGACTAAGACCCCTACCCCAAATCTCAGCAATCCACACTTATGCCATCATCTCCTTACCATATAGCTCCCTGCAAAAAACTATTATGGAAAAAGGAAAAGCTGTGGGTGAGTGGGGTATGTTTTTTCACACCGAGGAAGGCCTCTCTTTTGAGAGTTATGTCTGTCTAAACCAAAGTAGAAAAAAATGCATGCTGATTCTAGTTCTTTTTAAGCAATCATGTGCTTATTTGGCATCCGTGGTAGCACAAGTCACTCCAATAATCAAAGAATCATTACTTGTTTTGCTAAAATCCCAAGGAAATAGCATAAGATGTGATATTTCAACACTAATGAGGTTGTGCCTGAAGAAGTGTGATTTTAATTGTGATAGATTTAAAGAATCCATTGCAAAACGGCAGGAGAACACCATGCTCTTCTCAGTTCCAGGGAAGTGCATAAATATCCCATGTTTTTGTTTTATTTAGTGTTTGCTGACTGTGTGGAGAATCACCTAAAGTAATGGTAGAGCTATTAGGAACTACATCAAATAGAACCCTATTTTTTGAAAACACACAGCACAGAGAGACAAAAAACAAAAGCAACAACTTTATTTTCTCTGCCACTCTATAAATGGAGACAATAGAGGAATATTCCTCTTGAATTGCCTTACAATCTACTAGACTGATTTGCTTTGCCACTGACAGTTCTGATTTCCATACAACCTTTCCAGCACCTCCCATCCCTCAAAGGCTTCAAGTCACCACTTCAATACACTGACTCCCTAAGCCTTTATGTGGGCAGCTGGAGAAAAGGCTCTTCTGCAAAATTTTACTTCATTCAAAAGACTGATGTGGGCTGGGTTTGAAAACTCCTGGTGGAAGTCTGCATCCGAGCAGTGTTGCTGATTACTTCATTAGAACCCTGTGCGCTTCAAGAGCCATATGCTTTCAAGTTTCCTTAAATGGTATTAGGGAAAAATATCCTCAAGGCATTATTTTTAAAGAGGACTTCAAACGTTCACTAAGAAAAAAAAAAAGTATAGCATGTTTGAACTCCAGGGTTTTGCAGGAGAAATCTTACTTAGCAAGAATGTGAAAATGAAGTGAGCTTTTCCATTTCTGGGTAAAAGTGCTGCTCACAATCAGGAATAAAATTAAAATGTAGATCAAGATGCAGAAAATCTCCAAATCCTTGACTCTTTGTCTTAAAAATAAGAAGGAATCTTAAGGACTATTTTTTAATTGCCATTCTTATAATTGATGGAGTAAAGAACATTGAAGGTTCACCCCATATATTGCAGAGAGCTGAGTTTTACAGGTTCTTCTGTGCTGCTCCACACTGGGGACAAGTCTGAACTGATTTCCACCCCCATGTGTTACATGTTTTCAGATATATTTTTTAAGGCCCGTGATGCAGTTAGGCATAAAGGCACGTATTCTGAGTTCCCCATAGAGGAGAGGGCCTACTCCCAAGGTCAAATCCAGAGATGCTTTGACAAAGTTAAGCTTCTTTTTCTAAGTAAACCCAACCTGATCTCGTTGACTGCAGTGATGTTTAGTTTCCAGGCAGTACAGTTGCAGTTTACATATCGAAAAGGTTCTCAAGAAATCGCCTAGAATTAATCATTCTAATTTCCTATGTATCACTGCTCTGTATTCGCTCAGAGGACAGCTGCATCATATGCTAAACCATGAATCGGTGAAATTGGTCCCTTTGTGTGTAGGTTTGTATTAAATTGAGATGCTCTTTTTCCTACCCTGCTTGTTCCCGTACTTGAGTTCCTGGTGTCAGTTTGTATTTGGCTTCTTGAGCATATTAAAGTTATTCTAGTGCTTATGATGTTCTTGCCAAGAGCACACTTGCAGCAATCTGCACCAGAACAGTCTTTGTGCCAATTACTTCAAAAAGTATTCTTTAAAATAAAAAGGGGAAGAGGAATGTTTTTTCTTTGAGGGAACTTTCAGGTTTCCATAATGTGATGGTTTCAATTTTAATTTTTAAGGCACTCTTTCCAAACTGATGACTTATAGGCTCTGGAATGTGCATCTTTAGGTTCTTTTCTCTATCTTTTCTAAGCCTTTTTGCAAAATGGAAGTCCCAATAAAGACACAAGTGAATAGCAGAGGGAATCAGGAGGATGGAGGAAACTGCTGTCGCTGCTGACACCACACCCTCATCTATTTAAACAGCTTTGGAAAGGAAACTGCTGGAAGCTTGTTAAAGAGTTTCCAAATGTGTGACTGAAAATGACTCTCTCTAATCATGGCTGAATAAACCAAATGCAGCAAATGAGCTGGTAACACGCACAAAAGTCCAATGAGTGTTTTGAATGGCATATGCTGAATGGATAATAACCCATGTCAGTGCCATGGGGTCTTTTGAAGGTTAAAACTGTAAGGTTGGTCAAGTCATTGGTCCAGATACAGAGCTAGAAATATCAAGACATTTTGGGGAAGGGAAAGAGGAAAGTGGAAGGAAATATGGCCTCAAAAATGCAATGCTATAAAGTAGGGGAAGCGCTGAGCAAGAGCTTAGGAAATTTCATGTTTCCTCCAATGTCTCACAGCTAGGTGGCCTTGGAAGACATTTTACCTCCTCTGGTCTCTAATGTGAAAGCGTTGCCTTGGGTGCTCTCGGGGGAGTCAGCAAAGACCCCTCCTGCATGCAATTTTTTGTAGGATGTTAGCACAAAGCCGACTTCGCATGGGCAAAAATTCATTCGGTTCCCAAAGGGAGGGATGGTGAAAGGCATGTCATTACTAGTAATGATTCTCATTAAGGATGACACTTTGCTCCCAATTTCTATTTAGGCAACATGATTTACAATACTGCTAATAACAGAGTTTTGCTCACAGAGTGTTCTAACACCACACCCACCACCAGAGTGCCAGTATCCTTCCACCAATGTCTCAGAGTTCCTTCCGACCCCCTACTCTTGGCAAACTCAGTTCTGTAGGCTGACTCTCATGGCCTCTTATTATTGATCATTTGTTATTCCCTTTGTTTCTTTATACTCTGCATATGAGAGAGATCATTCATTATCTATCTTTTCCCCTTATAACTGATTTCACTCTGCATGATACATGCTTGTTCCGTTAAAGATGAAATTTAAGATCATTGAATGAAGTAAGATGCTCACTACAATTTAAAGACAGATTAAAAAACATTTAAGTAAATGTCCTGTGTCACTCACCATTAAACATATAACATATGGACTTCAAAAAAAGCCAAACTAAGGTACTAGAGATGGAAAGTGATAGAGGTTTAGGGCTTTGATGAGACTCTAAGTCTTTCTGTATAAAGATAGTTGGTTTAATGTACTATCAAATTTAAACTACATTGTTTAAATCCTAAATTAGGCCCACTCTTCTTCCCAAGGAAGAAATCAGTGCAGAGGAAGGATGTCTTTACAGTCAATTGCAGAACAGCATACTGCTTGGGTGTTCCAGGAAAACTGACTTAGCTTCTTATCTGTCCTTTTTTGCATAACTTTGAGTTTAAAGTGCCTAGCCTAAGAGAACTCTATTTTTGCATTACTTTGAGAATCTAAGACACCTATATATCCTTCTGAGAAATGATCATTTTGGGTTTGGGTCTTTAAGGAGTTTTAGTTTTAGACAAATTTAAGGGGTACAAGAGGCTTAACTTTAAAAATATAGATATATGAACCCATCTGTTTGCTTCACAATCTTCATAATCTGTTTTATTTATCAAATTACAATTATTAACATTTAGTACTCCCCTTTAAGGAAATGGCTATTTGAAATTAAAGATTTGGGAGGGCCAGAGAGATGGTACAGGATGTACAAGAGAGAGTATAGATTGTAAATCATTTGCCTTGCTTGCAGTATCATTGGCCGAGACCCTAGTTTGAGACCCCTGCACCAAATGTGGTCCCCTGAGCACAGACAGCCAAGGATGATTCCTGAGCATGAATCCAGGGATAACCCCTGTGCACTACTAGCTGTAGCCCAACCACCCCCAATAAATAAATTATACAATTAAAAAGAAAAAGTTAATACTTGGACAAGGGATCCAGCTCTGTAGCACAATAGTAAAGTGCATGCCTGCCATATACCTGTGTATTAGATTCTGGTTCAGTCTCCAGCACCCAAAGGGAAAAAAAAAATTCAACTCTTAAGACAGTGAAGTTTCCTTTCCATAAGGATCCAGTCTCCTTGGACACTGCATTCTTAGGAACTAAGGCAGAGAGAGGTAGCTGGCTCCCATATCTAAGAGTTATTCAGACTTTTGTACTTAGTATCAAAGTGCTCCCGTTGTTGGTAAGATCTTCAGGTTGGATGGAGGTATTGAAGTAAGATGCAGAGAGCTCTCAGAATTGCAGTCTTCACAGCCCTGAGAAAACACTGGCTAGTAGAAAAGAGCAACCTTAGTCATTTAATGTGGCTCAGAGAAGTGGCTGTTAACCTTTTTACACCTGAGGATCAGTACAGGTCTGCAACCCAGTGAATGAAAACCACTGTTCTGTGTCTACTGTGTCTACTGTTCTGTGGAAACCACTATCTGTGTCTAAATTTGGCTAGCCAACTCAGAAACAAAGGCTCACCAAACACTACCACACTGTCTGTTAAACTCAACAAAGATGAGTAAAACACATATTCAACAAAATTGTTAAGCAAAGAAACAAAAAATATTTTTATTATATCTTTCCTAGTAAGAGTTTGTGGGTGGTCATTTTGGAAAGCTGACAAGTTAGGCAGACATTTTAAAAGAATTAAGAGCTCATGAGTTCTAAAGAAAATATATGATATGTGCAGTATTTCTTCAGGAGTTGGTTTCTCCTCTTTGTTTGCTTATGAGCTGTTCCAGATCTTTTTGTTCTTTCTGTTCTTCCTGGGAAGCACAGGTTGTAGTCTGTTATATTGTCTTTGTCCTCAAGATGAAGAACTCAGCAACAAGGGCAACTAGAGGCCAGAAAGGTAATATCCCTCCCCCACATCAAGTGCTGGAGGAATGAAAAGGGTGCCCTACAGAGGTACCACAGTCTTCTGTCCTTTCTAGGAGACTTTAATCAAGTAACTGAATCAAATGAAATTTGATCACATGTGTCTAGTTCAGCTTTCTTGCTTGGCCCCTTAACAATTTATTGAGGTGTTCCTACCTATGGTCCTGTTTTATTAAATGATATTTGAAGTGTTCCACTCTGCGAAATGTGGTTTATATCTTTGGCATACATTTACATAATCTTGTTAAGGAGATCTCTCCAGCTTAGTTAAACTACTTCAATAAAAAAAAAAAAAGAGAAAGAAATCTTATCTTTGGTAGAAGAAAGACTGTTTTCTCCAAAGGGAACTTGAAGCAGATACAGAGTCCAGACACATTTTGAGAGGTGGAGACTGTAATTGTAGTTCTATTTTTTGTGCTCTGTATTTGAAGTTTGTTAAAAGAGATGGATGAGAAGTCGTTGTTATGTTTGGAGGATACAGTCACGTAAGAATAGGATGCTGTAGCTAATGTATTTTAAATGTGGGGTTTTTTAATAATTTTTTATTTGTGGCCTTCAAAAATGTTTCTACATTAAAAGGGAAAAAAATGGGGGGTGATAAATTACCAGCAATCTCTGAGCTCCCCACTGGAGCCATCAAATTAAGGGTTAACCTCACAGGATTCCCCTGAATTAATCAGGAGCTAAGCCTGTGGCTGGCTGGGGGCGGGGAGGGGAAGCAGGCAGAGCTGCCTTTCCCCAGAGGCTCTCAGCACAACAGTGCAGCCCGCTGTGGCCTGACCACTGAGAGAACACAGACCTTTACACAAATAAAGGCACCTTGACAGGGCCCCTGGGCCGCTCCCGCGGGCAACTCTGTGGACAGAAAACATGCCCTGATCCCACATCAGCCCAGGGTCCCTGCTTATCAGACCCCAGTCCTCCATTTTGCTGTATTCTGGCTAAAGGGGTTGTATTTTCCAGCCCAGATCTGGTTCACCCTTCTGGGCTCCAGGAGGAGGCCATCAGTGATGACCTTCTGGGTCATTTTGATTCAGATCTTCAGGCTCTTCAGAGAAAGGGTGTGGCTAGGTGGCCCTATGGCCTACCTGGTAACCTGCCTCATGGTCTGTCCTGTGGCCTGTCCTTCCCAGGACAGCTCTACTGACCATTGGCATCCAAAACACAGAGAGTCTTTGATGGAATTCATGTCCTCAAGCCCCTCCAGCATATTCAAGAATCAGACATTTAGGGGAGACACAACATCATCAATACACTGGCCTGGTGGTGCTTGGACATGTTTAAATTTAAGAACTACTAACCCAAGAAGGTTTCTTTTATTTTTTTCCTTGTTGAAAACAAATCTCTACTATCAGCATTTGGCATTTTAGGTTTTCCAATTAAATAACAAATAATGTTTTCCCTTGAGTGCCAGGCGGTCTAGTAACTCAGGCTTCCTATATACTGGGTAGGGTGAGCCCACACTCATTTGTCCTGCAAGTGCCAGGAGCCTGCACTTTTCCTTTAGGACCTAACAAAAACAGAGTAGCTCCTGCCTTTCCTTCTTCCTCTGCCTCCCTCAGCCTACTCTATCCTATCAGTCCTCTCCTTCACTGAGTCTTCTCAGGGACTCACCAAGAAGCAGACAGTTTTGCTCTACTCCCTTTCCTGCCCACCTTCTTTCCATGAAAACCAGTAGCAGATGGGAGAACTAACCATGCTGATTTTGTGGCAGTCCTTGATTTAGCAGAACTGCCCTGGGTCAGGGTTTCCATCTTAACCTAGCGGGGCTGCTTCCCTGCTTCACTCCTCTGCCATTGAACCACGCCACCCTTCACTTGAGCCCACCCAAGACCCTGTTGGGCTCTTGCTGACCTTTGATCCCTAAATGCTGTGCCATATGGAGGACCTTTAAAAAACTGGGGGCAGGGGCAGGGGTGGGAGGACACAAACTCCCAGAAAAATCACTCCCTCCAAGGGCTTCCTGAATTTATAGCCATCTCCACACTCAACTGATGCTACCTCAAGACCACCTCTTCTCTGACACCCCCACTGGCCCTGGAAAGGATCTCATAACAGTTCGTCTCCTCTTTACCTTCAGAAGTCAGCTTTGCTCTATTTCTCTCCGTGACCCTGGCTGTGATCACCCCACCGTGGGTAGGATCAAACCTGCTACAGTAGAGTTAGTCTCTTGAAACAAAAGTGAAGTCCTGTGAGAGGAAGGGAACTGGTAGTCTACTGTGCTTTCGGCACCGCCTGTGGTGGTGAGCGCTCTTCATTTGCCTCTCAGGACAACTCCACTGCCTCAGCTCATGTGCTTCTTTCCTAAGCCTTTTGCAAAGTTCAATAGACAGGGACCCAGAGACCTGTTAGGACTCATTCTCCTACCTCTGGATATAGTCTCAATCAGGCAAATTCTGCCAAAAAAAAAAAAATTGCATGAAGTCATTTACTGGAGGCTGATATTCTCCTGCTGGTTTAGATTAAGTTGTGCTGTAGGCCAGATGTTTAGGTTCAGGAGACCTGGCTGAGCCCTTATCTTGTAGAGGGTTATGGGCCACCTCAAACCCCCATCACTTAAAAATAATTAGCTGATTCTCACACCTAAGCTAACAATCAAACGATCTGTATGCTCACCCAGATTTCTAGGGAGGAATAAAAGAAAAAAAGACCAGACTGCCAGAAGAAAGCTTAATTTTTAAGGTAAATTCAGAGTCTCTTTAAGGACATGTGAAAAATCTCTGAAGATGCTCTCAACCCAGGGAATCTGTAGTTTTCTCCTGCCTGCAGCCTTTTTTTTTTTTTTATTCCTCTATTTGCCTAGTCCTATTCTGTACTTTACATTCTATGCAGAAAAGAATGCACATAATGCTTGGCACTTCCTTTTGATAAAGAAAGCGTTTCATATTACTGGTACCGAGGTTTACTCCTGAAAGGAAGGAGAATCGCTTCCAGATGTGTTTCTCCCTCACAGACTTTCTTCCCTTCAGGACTGACAGAGCCGAGGTTTTAGCAAGGTCCTTGTGATGGGCGTGTTTATAACGAGAATATATTAATGGAGCATATCAAGCATTTAGCACTAGCAGACAACTGAGAGGAGCATATGGCAGGAAGAGAAGTAAATATATTTGTCCAAGAAATGTGGCTTGTTAGCACTCCCACACTCATCCTAAACTCTGGACCATCCTCGAGGCATGCACACATCCACTCATCCCAGAGATGAAAAATGAGTTCAACTGCAATTTCTTCAATATGGGGCCTTCAATGAATGCTTATGGGGATGTTATGTCAAAGATACAGGGACTACAACTTAAGAGATCCTGTGCACTCTGCTTCACCGGAAGGGGTTTAGAACTATATGCTCTTATACATTTTGGGGGAGTAGGAGGGATAGCTATTTATGATAAAGCAAGATCAAAGAAAATATTTTGAGAATTGATATCTTGTAAAAAAATTGAGCATGGGGACAACATTGGGGATACATTGGTTCAGAATTCCCCTTTTTTGTGTAGATCAGATTGAAAACCAGACTAAGATGAACCTTTGGAATACAGAGGCAATTTTTACCTGGAAATGGTTAAAATCAAAGCACTACTCCAGTTCAGATGTGACCCATAGAAACCTTGTTGATTAATTATTAAACTGTGTATTTTTAAACATACATAGATTTACTTCTCACCATGTAGGGAGGAGGGATCAACTAGCAATACAACACAGGAATGATCACTCACCCTATGAGCAGTTGGTCACCAAATTCTCTGAATATAACCTGGAGTCATAGATATTCTCACCTTGGAAATACGTTTCCCTTGTTTTAAGCTTAGAAAATGTCTTCCTCTTACCCAGTGACTTCTCCATATTCCCCAAAACAGGGCTGAAATCAAATGTTTCTTTGCTAATTGACCTTTATTTTGGCCCCACAATTTTTCTTTCCTTCTAAACTTTACTTTCATTTTCTTGACATACTAATAACTAAGAAAATGAATATATAGCATCTATAAATACTAACTATGTATCATAATCAAAAATCACTTCCCAGCCAGCTATCTAACCTCACAAAGATGAAAGAGTGAATGGAGAAAGGAAGGGCTTGGAGTGTTCAGAAATTTTTGTCTTTAAAAGAAAAGTAATTATTAGGGGCAAGAGAGACTCTATTTAGAGAAAACATAACTTGCCTTAGGCTTGAGATTCAGAAGGGGAGGGTGCAAATGACCTTGGTGTGGTTCTCTCTCTCTCTCTCTCTCTCTCTCTCTCTCTCTCTCTCTCTCTCTCTGTATGTGTTTGTGTCTTATATGTTTGTGTCTTTCCTCTCTCCTCATAATTCCATTGCTTTTCTTAGCGTAGCTCTCACCTACAGGTAGAAAAAATACTCAAATATTTGAGCCAAGAAATCTTTCTCCCTACACTATCATTATCATCTTCTTCCTACAACATAGACTCAAAAATCAGGGTGCTATATCTCCCTCCCTTATTCCACTCCAAATCTCTACTGTTTGTAGCTGCCATTTTTGTGTCCTGATGATGTCAATCTAGGTGCTATTGGAGCCTCAGGTTGTCCTGACAAAGAAAAGATAAATTGTGTGTGTGTATATATGTATATACATACATATATGTATGTATGTATATATGTGTATATATATGTGTATATATATATATATGTGGTCTCCTAACATGAACTTTCAAGACACCCTGAGTATGAGGGCACATATAGTCTGTACATGTCTGCTTTTATATTTTGCTGTTGTATATACCAACTTGAAAGGCTCAAATTTATTTATTGGAGTTGAGCACTAGTTATAAGTGATCTTCCCAGATGTGAATTACTAGACTAAATGAAGTATAGATCTCCTCCAACTCCTGTCTGGTATAATTTAGTTATTTTGAGGAGTCTGGGAACACTCAAAATTTTTTTTCTATAAAGGAGCCATAGAGATAGTACAGTGGGTAAGGTGCTTGCTTTCCACACATATGACCCATGTTCTATTCCAGCATCCCATATGGTCCCCCCTAGCAGAGCCAGAAGTAATTCCTGAGTGTCGCTGGGGATTGACCCCCACCCCTCCCAAAAATGAAGAAGCTTATTCCTATACAACTTACATAGAAAAAATTAATTTATAATTTTTATATAAATTAATGGTAGGGACTAGAGAGGTAATACATAGAATAAGGCACTGGCCTTGCACATGGCAGACCCCAGTTTGATATCTGACATCATATGGCCCTTGAGCACTGCCAGCAATGATCTCTGACATAGCCAGGAATGAGCTCAGAGCAATGCCAGGGGTAGCCCAGATACAAAACAACAACAAGCCAAAAAAAGGTATATAAAGAATGACCTTTGGCACAACAACAATTATGAGTGTATCATAATAACTAATTGTTAAAAATATTTCAGACTAAAAAAATTCCATACTAGGGGTCAGAGAGATAGTAGGGCAGGTAGGGCATTTACCTTGCACATGGCCAACTGCATTTGATCCCCAGCATCCCATGTGGTCCCCTAAACCCACTAGGAGTGATTCCTGAGTACAGAGACAGGAATAATCCCTGAGCATTTCTAGGTGTGGCCCCAAACAAAGAAAAATCCAGATTAAGCAAATTATATGTTGGTTTTGGACCATACAGTGCTTTGAGTGGTCCAAAAGACAAACAAACAAACAAACAAAAAACACCTCACAGATTTAAGGCCTTTTCCTTCATAAGTGATATATACAGATATATTGCTTATATATATATTTTTAAATATAGATTTTAAAAGGGCTGGAGCGATAGCACAGTGGGTAGGGCATTTGCTGTGCACGTGGCCGACCCAAGTTCAATTCCTTTGTCCCTCTCGGGGAGCCTGGCAAGCTACAGAGAGTATCTCACCCACATGGTAAAGCCTGGCAAGCTACCCATGATGTATTCGATATGCCAAAAACAGTAACAATCTCACAATGGAGATGTTACTGGTGCCTGCTCGAGCAAATCGATGAGCAATGGGAAGACAATGACAGTACAGATATTAGAATATAAATTATGTTAATACATTAATATATATAAAGTTATTATTGTGAGTTTGCAGATTGGTATATTATCATTCATAGAGATGAAATAAGATATAGTATGTCATTTGTGGGCATTTGCGGCAGCGCAATTCTTATTGTCTAGTTCTCCCTCTCAGAGAACCCAGCAAGCTACAGAGCCTGGCAAACTCCCTGTAGCATATTCGATAGCCAAAAACAGATACAATATTGGGTCTCATTCCCCTTACCCTGAAAGAGCCTCCAATGCAGCACCATTGGGAAGGATGAGTAAAGAGAGGCTGCTAAAACTCAGGGCTAGGACAAATGGAGATGTTACTGGCACCTGATCAAGCAAATTGATGAACAACAGGATGACAGTGAAACAGTGATATATATATATATATATATACACACACATATGTATACATATATGTAAAGAACGTATATGGAAACTCTTCACCATTTTATGATCCTATCTTAGACTCTTATCCAGTTTCTCCTAGCCTTCCCAATCCATTCAAAAGTATTTTCCACCTACTCTAAATTCCCAAAGTTCTCATTGTGTAGCCATGTTAAGGATTACTGGTAACTATAACTCCAAAGCCATTAACCCATCCTCTAGTAGTAAGTTTACTTTTGAAGATTTAAAAAACAAGTGAGGCACCTAGGAAATGCCTCAGTGGTGGAGTGCCTGCCTTGAAATCATGGGGCCAGCAGGTCAACCCCATGGCCACCCACATGTGCCAAAGCACTGTCTGGACACTTTTGTGTCCAGGACCACTGGCCCTCCAACAGGGTGCAATCTTCAGCACACAGCCAAATGTGGCACCACAACTAAAGTGTGTGTACCCTTGTGCGCACATGGTGTGCAAGCACCACAACTGAAATGTGTGGCGCCGAGTCATTGCAATGACAGCAAAGAAAGAAGGGAGCAAATAAATTAAACCAGAAGCAAACAGACCAGCATAAAACAAATGCAGAGACCCAAACTAGTCCTGCCTTCTTAGGATCTTCAAGGAACAGAACATTTGAATTCATGTGTTATATTTGTCCCGTAACCAGGATGCTGAACCACTTCTTTAACCAGACACAATGTTGCCTCCCTATGTATTGCAACATTTCCTCTAAGTATCTGTAAGCTCTTTAGGTTGGATTCACCTTGATCTGCTCCCCGGAACCTAGCAAGGACCCTTTCATAGGATGTATTTCAGAAACAAAGAACTGTCCAATGCCCTTTGATGTCCTTCTATTAGAACACAGGCTACTTTTATAAAATGCTTGTCCTCTTGCTCTGGAGTTATTTTTATCTCTAATATAGTGACCCTGAACCCAGCAAACTTCTGCAAACTTCTGTGATATAGAGTGTCAGATCTGGGTAGGGTTAGAACCTAGGTTTTGGAAAATACTCTTTCTTCTCCATCTTAGGCCTTAAAAGCAACATAAAGTGTGTGTGGGGGGGGGGGGGGGAAGCAACTTTGAGTTTTGATGCAAGCTGTCACGAGTTTCCAGAAATTTGGAGGGCATCTGTCACATCATGGTGAAATGCTATGAACAGTTTGAAAATAAACTACCAGTTTAACCCCCAAATTAATTATGAAACCCAAAATATATCTTTGCCTCTCTCTAGTACCACCCTCCCACACTCCCCTCCCAGAGATGTACACACAGAAACACAAACACCTAGTTTCTGTTTAGCTTTTTGTGACAGCTGTGATGATAATTTTCTTAGTATTTTAAACAAAAATTCTTCTTAGTCTGAGTTATTTCTCAAAGACCTTCAAATAACCTGAGCTTTTGGTTATAAGGGTTCATATACACTGGTTTTAAAGGTTCATATGCAGTTTACTTAAAGTAATAAATTGGCATCAGTTATAAAATTCTAGTATTTCATTCAAGATTAATATGCACATAAAATGCACACAGGCGTAGCAAAGTTAAGATGACATTCACACAAGACCCAGAAACCAGGATTTGGAGCTCTTTTTTGCAATTTGTAACTCTAGACAAGCAATGTACTTTACAAGCACTTCTTGCCTCTCATTTACACAAACAAAAACCAACAACTTAGACCCAACATTTTATAAAATATGAAATTGTATAATCCTTTCCAATAATAATTTATATATTTGGCCCTCAGTTATTGATCAGTCCTTATCTGTTTTATTTAATATTTTATGTTGCACATTGGATCACACCCAGGGTTGCCAAGGGTTACTTCTGGTTCTGGGAGTATGGGAAGGGGCACTCTTGGAAGTGCTCGGGGGACCATGGGATGCCAGTGATCCAGTGTGCACCTCCTGCCTGCAAAATCTTTGCTCAGCGCATTCAGCTGTTAAGAAAGACCCATTAGTCAACATTTTAGAAAGAAGGAAACAGAACTTGAAAGAAAGTTGTAAACATCTTCACAATTGAAAGTGTTTATCCCCCCTTTCTTTTTTGATTTCCATATTGCATTTTTATAGTCATTATCCCCATTTTACAGAAAAAGGAAATGTAGAAATGCAGAAAATTTGAGTGACATGCCGAAGTTAGTAACTTACAGTCCGAAAATGGCAAATCCGACCCTGACCCAACTTTAGACCTTGACTCTCACTTCACTAGCCAGAGACAAAGCTGGATATTAGAAGCCACGAAACCAAATGCATAGACAGGTTCAGGAGGCTGAACAGCTTTTCAACATGTTTCTTAGCTCACAAGCCTTTATATGATTTTAGAATAGAACACTAAGTGGAAATTTATGTAATTTATATCATTTCTAGGTATGTGTTTTCCTGAGCATTTATCAGTCTTGTGTTGTTCCAAGCAGTGAAGTGTTCCTGATGCAACCAGACAGATCATGATAAATGAGCATCTATGAGCCTTGCTAGGAGGAGGACCAGGAACTACATACACCCCTCCTGCGAAGTCAATCCCACTTCTTTCAGCGGTTGCTTTATGAGTTAATGAGGTCTTGCAGAACTGTGTGTCTGCAATGGGGTTTCAACATCCTTGCCTCTAGGAAAATTTTCAAATATTCATAAGGTAACTCATCTGACCAAAGCTTAAGGCAAAGGTGCATTAAGTATGAATTTAGTCAACTTCCAATGTGGGTGGTCAAAAAGCTGCTCCTGAAATAACCTCAATAATCCTCTGAATTGGTGTTTCCAGACCTGCAGCTCTGAGCACAGATGGGAAGAGGACCCAGGAGAAGTATTATTGACAAGGGCTGAGACTTTGAAGGGAAAATCCCAAACTCTGATCTCACTCTCTGACTGATAGCATTGTGGGTTGCTTCTTCTTTTTTTTTAGAAAACTGAGTAACTGAAGGGAAACAAAAACAAAATAGGAAAGGAATTCCTAGTCAAGTCCTAATACAGAGAGCAGATACCAGATCTTATTATTCCTTAGGTTCCTCTGACAAACAAGGAAGAGGTGACTTTCAGAAGGTGTGTGTGGGTGCTCAGTGAGGCAAAACAAATGTACAGACATGGGTCGTTATTAAACTGAGCTCTCTGGTATGGTGAATGTCAGTGACTCCCTGTACAACCTAGTGTGGAGGGTCCCTAACACCATTGCATTATCTTCAGTACTCACCTGTACTACAGGTACACACACACACACACACACAAACACACACACCTTCCATCATTCTGAAGTATAGCCACATAATTGCTTCAGCATATTTTCCAGCCTTGCATAATTTTGTTTCTCTAAAATGTTTTTTAGGGAAGTTACACGATGAGTCTTTTTCTAAGCAAAGGAGCTTTTATAAAATCTGCCTTTGTAAAGATTAATACAAATAATAATAATAAAATCATTTTAAATGTGAGATTGAGAAGCCAATTATGTTTTTTGCTGGGTGGCTTGCATTCTCCATGGTCTGCTTTGGCTAAAAAAATCAGAACTTTAGGGCCACAGCAATAATATAGTGAGTAAAGCACTTGCTTTGAATATAGCCAACCCAGGCTCAATCCCTGGTACCATATATGGCCCCCTCCGAGCAACACTAGGAGTTACCCTTGACTGCAGAGCCAGGAGTTAGCCCTGGGCACAGCTGGATGTGGTTCAACCCTCCATTACAATTTTTTTAATATTTAAAAAGAGTAAAAACTTCAGTTATCTCTCTCTTGTTTCTGAGGAAGTGGGAAAGTACCTCAGAACTGCCTCCAACATGATGTGGCGCTTCCTGACCCTGTTTTTGCATAAGTTCCAGGAATGACTCCTACACCAAATCCTTCCACCTTGCAGGCACTGCACTAAATCACAGGGCTGTGCATGTTGACTGGCCAGTTCTGGAGGACCTGTTCATGCCACTTAGTTAGTCATTGGTCATTTGCAGTATCAACTTACAAGTGAAGGAAGCTCCCAGCCAGCCATACTTCTGGGAGGAGATAAACACCACTTAGTACAAACTTGGAGAAAGATATTCACAGAGGTTGATAATGAAAATTTTTCTTCTGTGGTTCATTGCTCAACATTCTGATCATTTTGTTTGGCTTTGTGAAAAACACCTGGCAGTGCTCAGGACTTACTCCTAGCTCTGTACTCAGGGATCATTCCTGATGAGGCTCAGAGGACCAGATGGGGTGCTGGGAATCAAACCTGGGTTGGGCATATGCAAAGCAAGAACTCTACTCATGGTATTATAGTTCCAGCCCGATTCTGATGATATTTTTAGTTGTCACTGTCACTGTCATCCCGTTGCTCATCGATTTGTTCAAGCGGGCACCAGTAATGTCTCTCATTGAG
Organism: Sorex araneus; assembly: GCF_027595985.1. Lineage (NCBI taxonomy): Eukaryota > Metazoa > Chordata > Mammalia > Eulipotyphla > Soricidae > Sorex > Sorex araneus. The sequence goes on along the minus strand of NC_073304.1, from coordinate 63,798,655 downwards.
AGACTTATTGTTACTGTTTTTGGCATATCCAATATGCCATGGGTAGCTTGCCAGGCTCTGCCATGCGGGCTCCATACTCTCAGTAGTTTGCCAGGCTCTCTGAGAGGGGCGGAGGAATCGAACACGGGTCGGCTGCGTGAAAGGCGAATGCCCAACCACTGTGCTATCGCTCATTCCTAATCTTGAGGTTAGAGTGACAGTACAGTGGGTAGAGTGTTTGCTTCGCATGTGCCTAACCTGGGTCTGATCCTTAGCACCTCATATGGTCCGCCAAGCTCCAGTAGGAGTGATCTCTAAGCACAGAGTCAGGAGTAAGCCTTGAGCACCACCAGGCCCACAAACATGTGTGTGTATGTGTGTGTGCATACATATATACATAGCATATGTATATATGTATATAGTCACATATATATACAAATTTTCAGGTTATAGAAAGTCCAAAAAATAAAAATAGCATATTAAGGATACTAATACTCTCTTGGAAAATAACCAGAGAATATTACTACTTCTCTCTGCCTTGAGAATGTTGAGGATATTTTGAGCACCATTCTGATACCAGGAAATACAAATTAATGTTGGTTCTGCAGAGGTCATTTTTGACTGTGTCCTGTACTTAATGTTCTATTTCAGGTGATTCACATCACAGGCCGGCTACGACTGAGGGTGTCCTTATCCCATGGGAGGACCGTCCCCAGCCAAATCATGGGCCTCGTGGTGGTGGCCCATGCCCTGCCTCCCCCCACCATCAACGAAGTCAGAATCGACTGCCACATGTTCGTCACGCGAGTAAACATGGACCTCAATATCATTTACTGTGAAAATAGGTACTTGGCTTTGTTTCACTTATCCTTTTGTGTGCGGCACCTTGCTAAGGATTGGTCTTTTCAGCCATCTACAGGATTGGACTCTCCCCCAGGAGATCCGCTATAAATCCTCATCTCATTTGGAATGGTCGCCTGGATGGGCATCAAGCATGCTTTGTATTTAAAATGTACACTGCTTCCCTCATTTACATTAGGGACAACAATGGAATGAATTGGGCTACCCGAGATCCCTATGCTTATCATGGAGCCTCATTTGGACTGTGAAGCCAAGGAAAGAGCTAGCCTGAGATATTCTGAGCAAAAATGATGCAGTCAGAGATTCTGCCATGGCCTCAGTCAGACCCGCTTCCTCACTGCAGCCAGGGCTTGGCCTCAGCATGGTCAATATTCACATGGCACAGAGCACATGGTCTCAGTTCACTCAAGCTGCCATGACAAGTGGCCAAGGAAACAACAGGCATTTATGTTCCTAGTTCTGGAGGTTGGGAAGATGATAGTGCAGGCTGATTAGGGTCCTGGAAAAATAAAAATAAAAGAGCAGACCTTCTTCTTGGCTTCCTTCTTGTTCTGTCCTCACTTGAGGTGCTGGGCTGAGGGACTGATATGGGAAAGACAGAGAGATCTGGTTTCTTAGTCTTTTTTTTTTCCAGAACATGTCTTTCCCTGGGAGAACCCCTCAGGACCCCTTCTAATCCTAACTACTGTCAAATCTCATCACACTTAAGGAAAAAGCAGCCATAGATGAATTTGGGGAGAGGTGAGAGGATGTCAACATTCAACCTACAGTGTATATGGCAAACAAACAAGAACTAAGGTCCCAGGAGGAACAAAGAAATTTAGGATGTGACTAAGCAAAACTTTGTCACTCTGAGCTCTTCACTTTTATAAATTAAAGAAACAACAACAAGGATGACGCATCACATAAATGTCTTGACAGTTCTCGCTCAAAACCAAGATTTTATAAAAGGCCTTTTTTAGCCTTTGGTTAAAAAGTTCACTTTTTCCATTAAGCACAAAACAGGGGACAAGGATATAGGCTGGTGCCCCTTCAGACCTTTCACCTAGAAGTCACCAGCCCATCATCAGACTGATGCGAAGAAGAGAGAATTGAAGGGAAAGGAGTGAAGGGTAGAGAGGAGCTGTGCAGAGTATGGGAAGTTTTGGGGATGCATCTAGCCCCAAGGTCCCCAGGGAGAATACGTTTATAGCACAAACTGCTGTCAGATGGGAAAAGTGTCTGTTCACATAGGGGAAATGAAGGAACAGGGTGGCCAGCTGGCATGGGTAATTGACTGCCCAGGGCAGCCCAGTATCTCCCCTGCTTCAATCTCTTGGGAGCATGAAAGAGATAAGAGACCAAACAAGAAGCACCTGCCATTTCTGGCCAGGGTTTGATTCAGAAGAAAGGGTTCATCAGTAGGAAAAAATACTTCTATGAATGCTTTAGTGTTCAGTGGGATAGAGGATATTCTGGACTATTATTTTATAACTCTAAAATGATTTTTCAGCTATTATTGATGTTTATTGATGTTTATTTTAAAGTTATTATCATAACTGCACAAATTACCCCAGTCTAAAGTGTTCTGGATTGGCCACCAACTATGAGAAAAGACAAATTAGATAGCATGGACAACACTAAAGATGCTAATACGGATTAAGCTCATTACACAGTGGGCAGTGACAAAGGTCATTAGAGGCCTCCCTCTCCACTCTTCCAAAGTCTCTTGTCTTCAGATCACTCTGAGGGTGGGCTGGTGACTTATACAAACCCTCCCAATTAAGCATCGGGAAAATCTGAATCAAATCAGCTTGTTTCAAAAGCTACTTTCTCTGGGGTTCTCCCTGCGGTTCTTGCCTCTTTTTCCTTCAGTGGGCTATGACAAGGAAATCGGTCAGAATCACCACTGAGTGGGAACTTTTATACCGTAGGCACCCATGAAAGAACACAATTACAGCCCACAAAGCACTTTGTTCTCTGATTGAACATGAAGAATGCAGGGCTGGCAACCCAGCCCAGGGAGGCAGAAAGTCAAAAGATGTACTGTGGCTTTCATTCTCAGAAAACTCAGTCAGCTCCCTTGACTTATTCTTACCACCACCATCTATTAAAAAAAGAAGAAAAAAGTAGAGTCAACTTATTTACCTGGAAGCCATATTTGTCTTATCCCAAGACCATCATTTAATTTTTGTTGTAAAGATCACAGATTAATTCTTTTGACACACTTAAACTCTCCTGAGTGCTTTATGGTACCTTTTCTAGTAATTGAGATCATTTTCTGGCACCCATTTTCTTTTCCCTCTTTCCATTAAAAAATTATCTAGCAATCACTTTTTTGCCAGTACAACACAGCCCTATTTCCCAGCTGAAAATGATAGTAATACAAAGGTTCATATTAAAGGAACTGCATATCTGGACTGAGGAAGAGGCACCCCTTGTGTCTAGCACTTTGCCACTTTGGTTTCACTTAATCATCCAATATCTTGGGTTGTTTTAAAGATAAAGAAACTGAGGCTTAGTGTAATAAATGCTAGCAGGATTCTGATTCTGGGACTGGAGTAATCATGCAATGCTTACCCTGCATGCAGCCAACCCAGGTTTGGTGCCTGGTACTAAATATGGTGCCAGGACTGAGCTCTTAGCACAGAGCCAGAAGTACCTCTAGGTGTGGCTCAAAGTCCTCCATGCCCCCAAAAGGGATTCTGATCCACATGTAGATCACTAGGACAAACTGGTGCTTTCTGGTGCAGTATCCAGATGTGTAGGTCCACGGGAGACCTCACATACCATGATGGATCAAATAAACTATGTTATTAGACTGACATGTAGGTCATCACACGCTAGATTTGTGCCATTACACTCTATGATGCTTGAACAAAGATTTATTCTCCAAAGAATGCATTTCTCAGAATGTATCCCCCTCCTGAAGCAATGCATGACTTTGTGATAAGAGATCTGTCAACATAGAGTTCCCAAGGCTAACAGTCTCTGGGTCATAGAAGTGCATCCATCAGTTTGAATGATTTCATTCAAATAAAGTATAAACTCAAGAAACGTCCTTCCAAAAGAATTAAGTGGATTTATTCTGGGCTTCATTATTTAATTAGGGAATGGCTAACAAGGAGACCTGAGGCCTTGACTGTGTGGGCCCCTCTTCTCCAAGTTCCTTAGGAAAGCTTCAGGCAAGCCAACATCTGATGCTGGCAAAGGATCTGGTTTTTTCAGAAGCACCAAAGAGGACCTTTGAACATCCTTGCTCTTTCATTTGTAGAGAGCGAGTATAAAAGTTGCATTTGGGAAGCAGCTGATGGCTTTAGGAAAATACCTTCTAATTAGAATATCATGCATCCTTAAAATTACTTTATATGGCCTCATTTAATTCTCTCTTATTGAGAATTCTAGTTTGACCCAAAACAAGATCTGTGTTGCAGGCCACTGATAAAGCTATCAACTGATAGGATATTTTAATTCTGTTCCTATGATTCTCTTTCTGTTTTCTTCTCTTGGTGGGGTAGAGTGTAGATTTAATCTCCCAACAATGATCTCATGGTTTCCTTAAACATGTCATTGCTAAAGATCCACTTCATATTCAAATCTCTCATGAGTCATAAGCCATTAAAAGCTGAGGGATAGAAAAGAGAGTAAAGTAAACCCAAGATTGACTCTGCTTTGGACTGACCCAAAAGCGTCTGTCCTTGAACAGGAAAGAGCGGAACCAGCATTTAGACATGGTTGTGTAAAGCAGGCAGACTCCCCAACATGTTTTTCAGTTTTTGTTCTTTCTTGTGTGCTCCTGCCTGAGGACACTGACGTCTGGACAATCAATGACAGAGGCTTACGCACACGTACTGTGGCGCCTGGAAGTGCTGTTGAAATGGTTTCAAAGTTTCTGTGAGGAATTCACCACAAAGTGCCAGTTAAAAGGACCCGGAGTGAAAGCCGCTGCTCCCCAATGACTTGGACTAGAAAAGCTAATATCCCCAGGCATCTGTATGTCTCAGCATTTAAATTATATCCCTTGAAATGCCAATTTGGACTTCGTGCCAAGAAGCAGTTGAAGCTCTTTTTCATGGAAATACCCAATAGAAGACCAATCTGTTTAAATGAAAGGTGTCTCTAATCATTTGGTATAAACATAACATGTTTTTATTTTATTATGTAACCTTGAATTATCTTGGCCTCTAATGAGGGTCTCGCCTTGCTACTGAGTCTCAGTAATTCCATGGAATTATGTTGTCTAAATGTGTATTCTGATGCCAAGAAGGAAAAAACCTATCTAATTATTTAAGCAATTGTTTGATGTAGCCTGTTTCCCACTTGAAAAAAAAAATCTGTAATACCTTAAAGAAAATAATCTGATCTATAAAGGGTTTCCCCTCAGAGTGCTTAGTCCTCACAGGTCCCCTGGTATCGTGATAATTGTCGGTAGATTGTTTCCTAGTCACGTGACCATGTCTGTAGGTATCTGTTCTGAATGCCTGCCTGTGCTCCTCTCTCTGCAGGATTAGTGATTATATGGATCTGACCCCTGTAGACATCGTAGGGAAGAGATGCTACCACTTCATCCACGCAGAAGATGTCGAGGGCATCCGGCACAGTCACTTGGACCGTAAGTCCCTCCTGTGTGAGAGCCACTGGGGCAGGTTCCTCCCTTTGAGTCTTGTTTGGTTTAAGTGTCTATTTTTCCCCTGCTGATCTCCCATGAACATTTGAGATGACTGTCAGTATGCAGGGAGGAGGAGGGAGACATCAATCACTTCAACTTGTGTTGTGATTGGATTGAAAGTTGGACCCTGGTCCCCAAGAGATGGCTGGGGTTGGGAAGGTACTCCCTTAGGATGCATTGGTCGCTCATGCTCCCTCTCTCAGGAAGTGATGAGAGAAAGCTGGGTCTCAAGTGCTTTCTTGACCCTCTTGTATTCTAGAGAGCTTCTTCCACTCTGTAATTTGGAATTGCCTGTCAAAAACAGACACTGGAGGAGACACATTCAAATAGACCAGAGCCCCCCAAAATGCTTCTCTGATTAGAGACCAGTGGGGCTGAGGAGGAAGCCCAGGCCAGGCCCGGCAGCACTCTGGGGAAGGGTTTTCTTGCTGGATTGCTAAAAAGGGCTCCCACCTCCTGGTGCCAGGAAAAGGGAAATTAATCTCATCCTTGAGTCTGGTCCCCAGCTCCTGAGCCACGGCAAGACTGACCTCTTGAGCTGCTGAGTTGCTAATCACAAAGCAGGTCCAACAGGGTTGGGGCAAAGCAGTAACACGCAACACCTTTTCAGGCTGTTCACACTGTACAGCAAGAGGTCTGACAGTTCCATGTCATCAGGACACTGATCACATGAATCCTAGGATGGGGCTGCTCTTTCCCAAACTGGATTCCCTATGTGACCAGTGAAGAGACACATGCTGAGTGTTGAGAATCCTGCATTCTGGAATATTCTAAAGTCAGTTCTGAATCCTGGTGTAAATTATTTGGGGGTCCATGCCAGGGATCAAACCCAGGGCCTCAGCTATGCAAGGTTGGCACTTTACCACTGAGTTGCACCCCAAACCTGGTTTACTAATTGTTAGCTTTGTGGCTTGTGGTGTCAGGAACAAACCCAGGGCTGCAAATCTTCAAGATAAGTCTCTACCTTGGAGATACACCCTAAACCCTGACTTTTGCAGGTTTGGGGGCCAGAGAGATAGTACAGGTAAGGTATTTACTTTAAGGCACTGTTCAATTCCCAGAACTGAATATGGCCCCCTGCGTACCACAAAGATGAATCCCTGAGCTCAGAGTCAGGAGTAAGATCTGAGAATCTCTGGCTATATCCCCCTCAATAAATATAGCAAAGAGGAAAAACACTCCAGGTTCTAGGTTGCTAGAAGAAATATCAGTTGAAGTTCTACATTCATTTCATTCTAAGATAATTCACTTCAAGTTGAAGTTTCCAGGACCTCCTGGACAAAGTTCAGTGAAGACTTAGTATGTGAATGAGGTGCCACAAATGAGATGGTGTGGCTTAGTTGAAGATTTCCCATGGAAATATCACCCCATATAAACCATTACCTGTATTCACTTCCTCTTCTGTTTCTTGTCACGGTTGAGAAGTACTTCAGACCCTCCCTGCCCTTTACAATTTTTTAATTTCAGAATCAGATCTTCAAAAGACTAATGGAAAAAGAGAGAGAGAAATAGAGAGAGAGTGCTGGCCAAAGCCTCAAAGAGTCAACGTCTTGTCCTGTGTGTGTGTGTGTTTTTTCTTTTTGGGTAACACCTGGCTATGCACAGGGGTTACTCCTCGCTCTGCACTCAGGAATTACCCCCTGGTGGTACTCAGGGGACCATATGGGATGCTGGAAATCGAACCTGGGTTGGCCGTGTGCAAGGCAAACGCCCTACCTGCTGTGCTATTGCTCCAGCCCCTTGTCCTGTGTTTTTAACCCAGGGTTAAAGACACTGGCATGGAACCAGGTTCTGTGTTACCTGGGGACTAGGCCAAAGCTCTGGGGAGAGAACTGTCTGCCTGACTGCTCTTCAGCAGATTCTACTCAAGTTCCAGTACCAATGTGTGCCTGAGTATTGTACACCAGGGACTTAGAGAACACACTTGTTGCTAAGAATGAATGGGTGTTCCATATCTCGAAGCAGATGGTTTTTCAATTAATTGGAAAACAAAATGATGCAGTTTCCTGGAAAGAACAATCAAGTTCCTTCTTAGTTGGGAATTTAGAGAATATGGGGAAAAATTGGGATCTTTAGAGGAAGCTTAGGTATATAATTTTGAACCACTATGTGCCAGAGGTGCATTATGGGTGGCTTATGGGTGTGACCCCTGGGTCGCTGGAGATTGGCAGAAGCAGGCAGAAGATAAGCCACCTCCTGCTGGCGCCAGATAATCTCCTAATCGGCCACCCTCCAGAACTCATGACTTCCTCTCCTGAAAAGAGCATAAAATGAGGGTCCCATAACCATGCCACCCGACTCCGCATCAGGCTGTCTCCACTCAGGGCGCCCCAGATGGGGGCGGGTGAGAGCCTTCCACATTTCAAGGGACCCAGCCTTGGCAGCCTACCACTACTACCCAACCACCATGCTCCAGGCCATTTTAAACACACTCGGGCCAAGCTTCACACATGAGTGAACATATTCCTAGACCGTGCAGCCACTCATCATAAGATACTCCCTACCCACTTTCCATATTTTCCATAAAATCATCGAGGGAAATATAGATATAATACATATATATGTATATATATATATGCCTCTCAGAGAGCCCAGCAAGCTACTGAGAGTATCCTGCATGCACAGCAGAGCCTGACAAGCTCCCCGTGGCATATTTGATATGCCAAAAACAGTAACAATAATAGACTTCATTCCTCTGACCCTGAAAGAGCCTCCAATCATTGGGAAAGGCTAGTAAGAAGAGGCTACTAAAATCTCAGGGCTGGGACGAATGGAGACATTACTGGTGCCCACTCGAGTTAATCAATGAACAACGGGATGATAGTGATACAGTGATGCGCCAGAGACCCAGAGCTTAAAAATGAATACAGCACCTGAGGAATACTGTCACTAATCCTGTTTGTAGGGATAAAGGGAGGTATTTTGATTTTGCAATCTTCATTGAAGTCTAACTTACAAATCTGATGCTAACAACAGCAAAAGATAACGGTGCTATCCTCAGTTATGATTTGGAAAACATCTTGCAATCTCCCCTGGTTTTGATTTACAGCTTGAAAAAGCACAATTCTGCAGGAAAAGAGAGCTAGGGCAGTTCATTTCTTCCCATAAAGCAAAGGTCTCCAACAAATACGCCTGATGCCATTCTTTCCAATCTTTCTTTATCTCATTTTCCATAACCAGAATAATTTGAGGTGCTGAAAATAAACATCTCCACCATTCACTATTGTGCTAGTCTTCTAATTTTTCTGGTATCTTGCCAGCTAATAAACAGAGAAGGGTGTACTTTCAAATTCCATGATTTTTTTCATTACTTGATATTGACATACTGGCTATTGCTTTATGATTTAGCCCACTAACAATGATTGAGTTCACTCTTTCAACTCATATACATGACTTCCAATTTTAAGTTCTTTTAATAACCTTAAACACATGAAAAACAAATAGAATGAGCTGATAATTCTGCACAGTAAAATACACTTCACATATTTAGCTATCACGCTGTGGAATAACTCCACAATGTCAAGTAGCACACAATTAGCAAAACTGTAGGGGGAGGAAAAGGAGTGTTTTGATCCTGAAGAATTTTGATCCTAATCAGATTGAAACTTCAACGTTCTTGTAGTGCTTGATATCTTCAATCACACACACACACACACACACACACACAAACACACACACAATCAAACTGATGCCAATGTCAGGTTTTGCATTCTGTGACTGAAATAAAATGCTAAAATATACAAATGCATCTTGCTTTGTACAATAAACATTAACATCATTATAAAGTAAGATTGAGTCTAAAATTGTGTGATGGAATGTCTGATGTTTACCTAATTCTCAAACCAAAGCCAGCCCAGTAACAAAATGACAGAGCATGTAATAAGTCTTGGATGTGTAAACATTGGAAGAAAAGGCAAAAAGCCAGCATAGCATCTTGCTTGTCCAAAGCCCTAGGCTGTTACTGAAAGACGCCTCAACTGTGCCTTCTTGGCAGGAGAAGGTCACAGTGACATGGAATCCGCTCAAGAATAAGATAGAATTCTAAAACAAAAGGATGGTTAAAAAATAAACCACATTAACTATTTAGCTTTTCTTCCTGGAGCTATTGGCACAATTCCTGTTTCTGCCATGAAAGGCAGGTTGAAGTTATAACAGATAGTATTTCTGATAATTTGATATCTGCCTTATGCCTAAATTTATGGATGAAACTTTAAAAAATAAGATTCAATAGTATTTGATAACTCAAAGATAGATAGCTATCTTTATCACTTATATAATTTTCCCTAGCATAGGCATCTGTAAATCCATGAACTTGTGTCTAGAATAAGAAAAATAAAACAGAATCTCAGCTACACCACAATTTGACAACTCTGATAAATTGAACCAAGAACTTTGGACCATCCACTCTCCCACTAGGTTAACACAAGATGCCTGATAGTTCACTGAATTTCAACATAAAAAATCACTAAGAATAGCATTATCTATTTCGACATAGTGAATTAGTGATAGTATACTGAAATTCTAAAACCATGTGGATGAGTTTTAGATTCTCTACTTTTACACTAAACAAAAATCTCTGTTTTTTCTATTTATTTAAGCCACCTCCATAGTGCATTGAACCGAACCTCATTGATTAAGCAGGCCAAATTAACTGAACATATCAAACTTTGAATCTGATGTCATAGATATTAGTAATAATAGCAGTATAATTGCTGTTCACCTTCCAGTTCTCACCCTCTCAGGAGGTATTTGACCCTGACACATCATTGTAAATTATAAAATCTTCCGTCCACATTCCAAACACCGAGAGCATGTAGGTAAGAGGATGTTTTGGGTACATTCATCTACTGGATCTTTGCCTGTAGTATTAAAGATAGAAGGGAACCCTGAATGCTAAATCAAACAATACCTCTTCAGTTTCTTTAAATCAAGCCTTTGGTCTAGAAAAAAGGATGAAATCTACCTTGAGATTACACTGGGTTTTTTCCTGGATTGAATCTGTAAGGACTCCTTAAAAGCTGAGTGGCCTGAGGGAAAAACTGCTTTTCTCTTCATAGACTTCACTGTATCACTGTATCACTGTTATCCCATTGCTCATCGATTTGTTCGAGCGAGCACCAGTAACGTCTTTATTGTGAGACTTGTTGTTACTGTTTTTGGCATATCAAATATGCCACGGGTAGCTTGCCAGTATCTTGCCCACACGGCAGAGCCTGACAAGCTTCATAGACTTGTGCTCCACAAGTAGACTCAAGACTTGGGGCTCTAGGACTTTAGAGAAGGAGCCGCTGAAGACATAGCCTCTGTCCTTCCTAGAACCATACCGAGTGTGAAGAAACTGGATGGGTTCTTTAAACAAAACTCTAGCTTATCAATGAAATCATGCTGAGCCAAGAGGCATGGGCCACTCAGTGTATTGGGGGGGTGGGGTGGGTTTAAAAATATAGTAGCCCAAGTACTGATTTCCTAATTACAAAATTCTATACTTTCTAACAAAACTAATGCTATACAGCTACCTGGCATAATGCATTCCATGCTGTTTTGCATCAATAACCCCCACACTTCCCTCCTGAAGGCGTCTCATCGCCAAATGCAAGCCGACTGCTTAATGCAGGACTAATTAGTATATCCCATTCCAGTCTGCAGGCCCTCCATTGTAATTCCTTCCCAGCTCATTTTTTTCCACAACCGAGCATCAATCAAAGTAAGTGCCCTGCCTGCCTAGGAAACACAAGATGTCCTCCATGCATTTGTCATCTGCCACACAAACAAAGGGGGGATTTAATTGTTGATTTGGGTGTGCAACCATTGCACATAGCAAGGGAAGCTGCTAGTAGGGGGAAAAGGGAAGCTTTAAAGTTTGAAGGGTGGGTCAGATATGGATAGCACAGGGAATTCTAGTTTCTGATCTTAGCTTTATTTTTTCAGGGCTGGGTCTTCAGAGGTTTAGCTGTGCCTTGGTCATTGGCCAGACTTTTCCTGAAGCAAATGAGTTTTTCCTTTTCTTCCCTATGAATATGAAAATTCCCATGACAGTAAGGACATGGAACAGCTACCATAACTGCTGATTTTAGAAGGCAAGTCAGCCTATATCTCATGTGCCTGCCTGTCTGTGAACCAAACAGGCTGTTACACAGAAACAAAAGACAGACAGGTTTTTATGCAGGAGTAAATTAGTATTATTTTACATCATGTGTTTTGTTTTGCAAGTGCTGGTTTTGGTTTTCATGCCTAATAGAAGATAAATACAGAGGAGAGAGACCAGCAATGGCCTAACTCTGGGCTGAGTCTCCTGCCAAGTAGCAGTACTGACAGTCCCTTGGGAGAGTTAAGAAATGCGGGATTTCAGGTCTATCCTAGACAACTGAATTCCAGTCTCAAGTACCAGAATTCCATACAATCACATTGCAGTTTGAGAAATAATAACTATACTGGTATTTGGAAGGAATTATTTCAGATGAAATAAAAGTCAGTACAGGGGCTGGATCCATAGTACCGCAGGTATGATTTTAGCCTCGTATGCAGCCAACCCTGGTTCGATCCCCAGCATTCTATATGGTCCCCCAAGCACTGCCAGGAGTAATTCCTGAGCATCACCTGTTGTGACCCAAAAAGAAAAAGAAAAAAAATCAGTACAAACTGGGGCTGGAGAGATGATTCAATGGGTTGGAATATATGCCTTGCATGTGAGAGGCCCTGAGTTCAATCTCTGGTACTATATGGCTTCTAAGCACTACTGAGATTTCTTTTTTTTTTTTCTCGGCCGCATGCAAGGCAAATGCCCTATCTGCTGTGCTATCGCTCCAGCCCCTGGTCTGTCATTCTTATACTTGCTTTCCTGTACTACTGAGATTTCTAGCACCATTGGGTCTGATCAACTCTGCATCCTTGGATCCAGGCACTATCAGACCATACAAGCAGAATACGGATCACTGAAAGGGAACCCAAACAATATGAATGACTTCAATATATCCAACTGTATATATTTTAGTAACAGTAAAATATGAGTAGTGGATTGGCTCTGAGGGAATCTCAGTGTTCAAATGAAACAGATATCAATTGCTTAATTTAAAAAAAATTACTTCCTGGGCCAGAGTGATAATACAAGAGGTTGGGTGTATGACTTGCATGCAGCCGACCCACATTCGGTCCTGACAACCCATACGGTCCCCCAAGCACCACCAGGAATAATTTGTAAGCAGAGCCAGAAGTAACCCCTGAGCATTGCTGAGTATGACCCAAAAATCAAAAAAGAATTTTTAATTAAAAATTAAATTAAATAAAAAACTGACTTCCTTACAAGGTTTTTATTTTCAATGGAGAATATAATAGCATAAAATTTGTAGGAATGATCACCATTACTAAGCAAAAGGAGGTCTCTAACTTTTTCCCCTAGGTTAGTAGTTTTCTATATTTCTGTATTTTCATGGGCAAATAGGAATGCTAATATTTTTCCCATTCAAGTTTGCTTACAATCAGTCAGTCACTAAGTTTTGTGATACTGCTATAAATGCTATAAAGTTTGCAAAGGTACAGAGTCTACCTTCAAGGAGCTTATATGCTAGTAGAGAAGACAGAATGGGGACATCCAGTTTTCAAAAGGAAGCATAAAATGAAGATTATGAAGATATATTAACACTTAATCATAGAGTTATGGGCATACAAGAGACACTGAGAAGCCCTTGAGGAAACACATTTTCTTGGTCTTAGAAGACAGACAGCCACAATGGGAGGGTTGGGAGAGGGTGCTTTACAGGCTCAGAAGTTGGTATATGAAAGATCATGGAACACAAAAAGCACTTGATCTTTTCTCTCTCCCCGGAGAGTAAGCTAGAATTTTATTTGACTGATAGTACCATAAATTCTTGGGCATATTGCCATTTAAATTAGCAGATGCTTTTATTATTGTAAAAGGAAATACCTAATAGTTGAAACTAACTCATAGCTCTTTTACAGCATAGTCAGAAGAAAATACTCATTCATTTTTAACCTAAATTAACCTAAATACATTCCATTCATTATTATTATGGCAATAATAATAAAAAACTTTTAATAATAAAAAACTTTTTTTAATGCTCTCTTCGAAACATTTAATGAACACCCTGCATCTCAAAGAAATTCCTGAGTATTTTTTTAACACAAATGAGTAACATTAGATTTAATTTGTCCAGTAATACAAGGGTAGCTATGAATCAGATTTGAAACTTTACTAAGGTCCCCTATCCCCTCTGATTTACTAGAATTTTCTTAGACATAGCACTAGAATATGTCTGGTTACAAATAGCATAAAACTGAAGTGAAAATGATTAAACTTTCTTTATAATCGTTTTAACATTTCATTCATTATCATATAAGTATGGTTGTATTCTCAAAGCTCCCAGGACAATAGTCAAAGTCAGGAAAAGGTCAGGCACTATTTTGTGTGTCTTGAAAGAATATATTCCCAGGGCTCCAGTAGATAAACCCCATTATGTCTCATTGTCCAGTATTTCAGCAAATGCCCAAGCCTACACCATATACTTAGAATTGAATTACTACAACTGGTTTTAACAATAAAGGTTCCTACCGGGACTTGGATGGAGACCATCAAACACCAAGCCCCGGATTAGAGTTCTTCTTCCGGAAGGAAGTGGCAGAATAGCACATCAACAGAGCATAGTGATGTGGAAGAAGTTGTAATGTTTTCACCACAAAGGGCTTGAGTTTTTGAAAATCTTCTCAAATAGGTCAACAAATGCAAGTTGTTTTTGATTTTTCAGTATTCATGATTTTTGTATTTCTGTGCCTCAGGACTTTTGTAGTCCCTATTATAGATACATAATGGATTTCATGAAATGACTGCGTCAGAAACACAGTTTCCATTAAAACATAAACTTGAATTCATCTCATTCTTTTGAACTTTTGCTGTCATTTTTGTTTAACCTACAATACCAGCTTCACTGCTCCAACAATCCATTTCTCCTCACTGAGTTTTTATTTAATAGACTACACCTAGTGGTACTGAGGGGAGATTCCCATTTCAGTGCTTAGGGATCACCTTTGATGGTGTCCCAGGGACTAGGTAATTCTGGGGATCAAATCCAGTACTCCCCATATAGCATCTTTGTGCTCCAGCCCTTAAGCTACCTCTTGGCCCCCTTTACTCTTCCTTTTTTAACAGGGGTGAAAAATTCACCCTGACCTGCCTTTTTTACAGGCCTGGCAGTTACTGCGGTAATAGATGTATTAGTGATTGATTGGAATCTGTCTCCCATTCAAAGGCAAATAGTGTCAATCCAGACTTACAGAATGAAGAAAACCTTACAGCAACCTTCCACTAGAGACCCACTTCCCCTGGAGTCTCATTGTCCTGTGTTTCATCATATCCCAAACCTAACCCAATGGCTGGCAAGGGAACTAGAATTACCATGACTAATTGAAACTAATTTAATAGGATGGGTTTCTTCATAGATTTGCTCCCTTTGCTATCCCTTAGTGCCTGGCATAGAGTAGAGGCATTCAACGAACTTATTGAATGAAGTAATATATCCAGCACTTCCCCCTTTTCTGAGAGCTAAATCTTTTTTAATTATGTGCTAAGTTCATTGCTTCCCTTTATTGCATATGCCCACCAAAAAGGAGGACAATTGTGGGGGCTAAGAAATACCCTCCATTAACTATTTCAGATTAAAAAGGAATGGGTGATAATAAAATTCTCTGGTTGCCCTGCAGACAACTTGATAAAAGTCTTAGATCTCCAGTGTCAATACTGCCAACAATTATTTGATCCTTCCTGTCTTAGAATATAATACCATCCATGTTTAAAAGCCTTGGTCTCCAACTCTGTACATTATCATGAAGGAGAGGAGTGTTTTTTAAAACTTAACAAATTGGCGTGTTCTAAATCAATGAAAAGTTTTCTGAATAATTCAATATTAACAGTTAATAAAAATCTATCAATTGGCAGTGGTATAGGAAAAAACCTCTTCTGAGGTTATAAATCACGCAGATTGCAATTCAAGCAGGGTTTGTCATTAGTGTAATAGAGGGAAAATCCATAGATGATGCATAGTCATTCACAGAACATCCACAAGTCTCCTGCCCTTAAACTCCTAATACATTGAGTATCAAATATCATTCAGCTCCATCAGATAGTGCCCAGCACATAGATTTACCAAAAATTAACAAGTAAAAAACCCCAACCACCCTGAAAACGAATTTGTGTATGCCAACTGTTTAAGACTTCCAGCTCACTAATTGTAAAATCTATAGGAAATTCTCCATGGCATCAAATCCTGGTTGATCCTATGAGAGATTCTCAGTAAAAACTGTCTCTACAGCAAGTAAATAAAGCGCTTAATGCACAGTTACTGATTGTAATGCTGTTTCTTCTGTGGGTTTTGAAAATGACCTTCCTGTAAGCATCAAGGACTATAACTTTTTAGATAAAGAAACTTGTTCTTGTTTGAAATCTGTGTCAGGTTCATTCCCCTATAGCCCACAGTTTTCAAAAGCAGAAGAAAAGGTAATCCAGAATTAAAAAAAAAAAAGTCCTGTTTCCAGAATGAAGTTCCCTGTCAGCCTGCCTTGGGCCTTAGGTGGAGAAGCAGAGATTAAAGAGTCAGTATTCTTTTTCATGTTTCATCTGCCAGTTTTGTGAATGTCGACAGAGAACTAGTGGCCACAGCACAGCACCCAACCATGGTATTAAGTGTGATTTTGGCACACACTCCCTTTCCTTACACACACACACAACCACATTCACTCATGCCACATAATTTTGGAGTTTCTTAGCATAAGGCCCCCACTCTCCACTCTCTGCAACCATTGATGAAGGTACCTCCAGGAGGGGGTGCCCAGCTCTGCAGATGCGACCTCCGATCACCATGACGATAATGAGGCTCTTTGTTCAGCTGTGTGAATGTGAAGTGTGAAATCGCGGATGAGCTCACCATTTCCTATTTATTCTATACTTACCTGAATACACCAAGTATTGCAGCTTTTTAATGCATATGCAAGCCACTAAAATGTCCTTTTGTGAGCCACTTTGCTAAAAGACCGCTTTTGAGATGTGTTCTTCATCTCCTCTTCAAACTGAATTAGACTGCTTCCTTCTTTTGAACACACAAGTAACTCACTATGTAGAATCTTTGGCTTTGATTTTGTAGAGCAGCCCAACAGGAAGAGACCATGTTCTCTTTTTTTCTCCATATTTCTGAAGGCAAACTTGTACTGATTTGTTTTGATTTACTAACAGAATTATGTTCCTGCCACAGACACAGGCATCCTTTATGTCCTTTCAATCATAGGTCTATTTCTCTGGACAAAGTTTCCCCAAGGAAAACTGAAATCCCTCTATTGGTAACTGTGCTGAGCCATGGATGTGTGTGCCTCAGAGTTCATCGGATCAGGGGGAATGGTAGTTATTCTCTGTGAGCAATAGATTTTTTTGTATACTTACCACTGAGTTCAGACCCAGAGACCAGCTGACATTTCAGAAAGAGAGTCAGTAAAACTGAGCACCCGGCCTTTGGGGAGAAACATGTGTATTTGGCATAAAAGGTTACATGTTCTAAAATGTAAGCTTCGTGTCATTTTTCTTTTGACTGAAGTGAATTCGCCACTCGTTTCACAATTAGAGCTGGTGTGTTGATGCTACCAGCCCAAAATTGTATCATGCTAAGTGAAATAAGTCAGAAAGAGAGGGACAGGCATAGAATGAGTGCACTCATTTGTAGAATATAAAAAAACATAATATGAGGCTGACACCCAAGGACAGTAGACACAAGGACCAGGAATATTGCTCCATAGTTAGAAGCCTGCCTCATGAGCTGCAGGAGAAGGCAGCTGGAATAGAGAAGGGATCACTAAGACAATGATAGTTGGAGGAATCGTTCGGGATGGGAGATGTGTGCTGAAAGTAGATAAAGCATGATAGTCTCTCAGTATCTATAATGCCCAAAAGTAGAGTATGGGGGAAAGTACAGGGGAAATTGTCTGCCATAGAGGCAGGGGGAGAGTTGGAAAGGGGGGGAACGTTGGTGGTGGAGAATGTGTACTGGTGGAGTGATGGGTGTTCAATCATTTGTATGACTGAAACTCAAACATGAAAGCTTTGTAACTGTATCTCATGATGATTCAATAATTTTTTTTAAAAAAAAGCAAAATTGTTCAATGTGTGAGATATAGATAGTTCAGCCAGAAGAATTTTAGTCTCTCTGTGTTCCTCTCCCTTGTAGTCTCATAAATGCGGGCTCACCCTTGTCCTCTAGAGATCAGAGCAAAGGCACCTTTGGCTTGGAAGGTGGACTGGTACTGCTGACAGCTTCTTGGCTGCCCTCTAAGCAATAGCAATTGGTGACACTCTGGACTTTGGAGTAAATAGGGACACATTCTAATGTGGCCTCTGGGGAACTTCATAGCTACAGGGTCAAATCTAAGAAAAGGCCAGTGAAATGTTCTGAGACTTAAAAGAATTCAATAGCCCAGTTTTAAAGACAAAATTGTAGAGATGTTATCATTAATGAATTAGTTCAGTGAAGGCCTAAAGGCTGCTCTATTCAAAAATTGTGGAGAGTGAAAAAAATAAACTTTGGGGAAAACCAAAAAGAAGACACCAGGTTATATGTTAGAAGTATCTGAACAATATCATGGGCTTGAAATTTAAACTACCACTTATGTATCTCTTTCCTATCTCTGCTTCCTCCCTTTATAGTTTGAGCACATTGTTATGAATCTACTTCTGGGCTCCTCGGTTTGATGAGTGTCTACCTCCTCTCAAGAGACAATTAACTCTTTTTGAGGACTTTCAGAGCAAGTGATTTACATGATTCTTATTTCTTCTTTTCTCTACATAACAGAAGCAGATGGACACAAACATCTTCTCTATCCACTAAAGCTAAAGCTCAGAAATAAATGCAACATCCCCTGCATTCAAGAAAATAATAATTAAAAAACCAGGTTTTGTGTTTTTCCAGTTGTCTCATTTATTACAAACTAGAAATCACTTTCAAACTGGCACCAAAGTGGCTTCTCTTCTTGAGCTGATTAGGACCACATGGGCTCAGGAAAAGCTGTCAGATCCTGCCTCTGACACAGCTGGAATGATCCAGCTGATTTGCCAATGTGTTTTTTTTTTCCAAGAAAGAGGCTTCATCCCAGAGTTATAAATGTATATTTTAGATTCCCGAGCAAATAGATATATAGATAGAGATATATATTTATTTGAAAAGAGGCAAAATTTCATTGTGACTTATTTATGAGACCTCCTGGGGAAAATAAAACAACTAGGGAGCTATGTTGGTTAACATTTCATGTGATTGGCCATGGGGCTCACACACAAAACCTTATTTCCAATTATCCAAATTCCCACTACTGATGAAACTTTAGAGCTCATTTAGTCTCATTCAGAAGACGCAGATCCTCAGACAACAGTCTTTAGGACCAGGTTGGAATGTTTACATGTAAAGAATTCTGCTTCTCTGCCTGGCCCAGCACAAATGAATGGATTAGGTCAAATGTCTTCTCCTGTGTCCATGACAAGCTCCTGGATCGGCATTGTGGTCACCGTCATAGAAAGTCAAAGCACCAGCTACCCGACTTCAAGTATCCCCTTAAAAACGGCCCTTGGCCTGGATGATGCAGCTCTGTATTCATGTGTTAGGATACAGTTGGACTTATCTTCTCTGGAAACCCAGTTCCCCGTTATCAGCCTGCATCATCTTCCTGAACTCAAAAAAAAAAAAAAAAAGCACCATAGTATCTTTCCTCATCCCCTTCCCAGCATACATGTAAAGATCAGGGAGGCCCTCTGTTGTACAGACTGTCCAATTCTGTGTTGAGCTTATGTTAGTTTTTAACTAACAGAAGTAGTATTAGATCATGAGAGTGATCTTCATGTTGAGTCTACAAATTCTAATTTGACTTTATAATTGTGTTCTTCCTTTACCCCATTCTGTGCTCTGTATTCTGGAGGTTTTTTTAATATTTTGCCTGCTCTCTTCAAATGGTAGCCTGGAATCTCCAGACAGTTTGGGTTGATCTGGCCTTTGGTCTCGCGGTCTCTTCATGTGCAGCTCAAAAAGGGCTCTCCTAGTGTCTTAGCCTTTGTTAAAACTTCCAGAACCATCTGAAATGATTCCTTATGCCAGATACTGAGCCAACAGAATTACATACCAACTGCTGATTGGGGTGCTGTTTATTTTTGCTTGGAAACGAGTGGGCAGAGTTTCATAACCCATCGTTCTTCTATTAATAGTTAACCAGGTTGAGAGGATTTGAATAAAAGCACATCATGTTGCATGCAGCAATGGTTTGACAGAAGAGCTGTGTGGCAGAGTTAGTATTTTCCTGCTTTCAGCTTCGCCACGCGGTTCTGTAGCCTGGGCGGCCATGCATGCAGATGGCAGAACTTAACAACCGCCTACAAAAGGAACACACAATGCTACCTGTGGCGCCTCGCCTCCCAGGAAAGATAACAGTTACAGGCCTTAAAAATGCCCTAAACTATTGAACAGTTTCAGACTACAATTCGCCAGCATTTGAAGTGATCATCAAAGCAAGGAATTTTCAAGAAAGTGTTAAGACATAATTATTAACTTTAGTGTCTTGTGAAAAAAACAAACAGGGAGAATGAGAGAAAAGCATCAAAGTTGAAGAATATAATATGTGGGGGGTTGGTTTTGATCACTTTGGAAGGCAGGGAGAGTGGCTCAGAATTGACAGAAGAGCTTCAAGAGCCTAAAACACAGCTCTTTTCCAAAGTGACTTCCCTTTACCCATTCACACAGACCCCCCCAAAAAAAATCAAAGTGTACTTCATGAAACTATTGTATATGAAGCACTTATTAGCCATAATTAAATGGACAATATGAATTTACTACGTCTTTAGGACTCTGGCTTGTTCTGGTTTAGAGCAAGATGATTAATGCAAATACATATTACTTGAGATAACCATTTAGCAGCTAATTTAGCCAAATTTATTACAGCAGTTAGAGGTTTTTCATTTCAGCAGACGGAGACAAGGACATGCCAAAAGTGGGCAACGTGGATGAGTGCATACTGCCCTCTAGTGGCAAGCCAGCTGGCATGATCTAGTGGGGGGGTGACGAGTTGCTGTGTTCACAGCCAGGTCATACCAGCAGGTTTTGCACATTTCCGGCATCTTTTTAAACCATTCCCATCCGTAGCACTTTATTTCAGGGGCTGATTTACTGCCCTTTCCCCTTTTACTAGCTCCGGAGTACCCAGATACAAATCAAATCAATTTCGACTTGGCAAGATTTTGGTTAAAGTATCATTTTTAACATCTGCATTTTAAAGCTCTCTTTCAGTGGGTATTTAATGGCACCGTTTCATATTACTGATTGTTTTTACTCAGTCCTTCATTTTTGAGCCATATTTCAGCGTCTGTGTGGAGCTGTCACTCTGGCTCTAGCCAAGTCAATCCTGTGCTTCCCTTAGGCCAGTGTTGTGCTCTGATTTATTTGCAGAAATTATTTGATTTCAACATCCAGTAAAGTCTCACCACAATTTCCTCCACTGACCAGTGTCAATTTAATTCATACCTGAAGTATAAATTCTTATCAAGAAACTCAAAAGAAACGGATACAAGAAGACCCTGGTTGCTATAGCCCACGCAGAAATGAAATGATTAAAGTTAGAGGGATGAAATGTCCATTCAAATACCCAGAACTTCCGAGGGACCCACCACAAAGTTACAAAGAGATCACAAACTCACCTCAGTTCCCACCTGAAGTCTAGCCCTGTTGACAGTATCCAATTGTGTTAGGTGCTCTGTGAGCCCAGAGGTTTTGGAATCCATTTATTCTTCCTTGCTATGGCTGCCCCAAATTGATAGTTTTGCTACAACAGCTAGTAACCCAGACTCTAGAACTGCTGCTTTGTTGAAGTGTTGGTTTTATTTGCCTCCTTCTAATTGCACTGTGCATTAATGCATACAGAGGGGAACTCCAGGGCTGGGCATGGGACCCTCTGTTTTCTAAGTGCCAGATATTGCAGAGATGGTAATCATTTGGTCCCATTCCTAATCCACAATGCCTTCTGTTTTGTCTCCGCCCCCCAGTACTGAATAAAGGCCAGTGTGTGACGAAGTACTATCGTTGGATGCAGAAGAATGGAGGCTATATTTGGATACAGTCTAGTGCCACCATAGCTATTAATGCCAAGAACGCAAATGAGAAGAATATCATCTGGGTGAACTATCTTCTTAGGTATATTTTCTAATTCTTTTTCATTTCTGACTCAGTTATAAAGTATGCAGCCCAAGGGTTATTAACTGACATGTTGTATTATCTTTTGATGGTATCTGGTGTGGAATGATGTGGAAATTCTGCTCTCCTTTCCTCAAGATTCAAAGAAATATGAAAACATCAAAGCTATTATTAGAAAGAACTTTTAGGCAGAGTGACAAAATTTTCAATAATTCTTGGTCTATCAACATTTGGGCAGCTCTGTGGGAGTTGCTTTGGCTTTCCCATCAATGGCAAGGCCAGATAAAGAATACAGACTTTTTCCTATAGCTAAATCATTCAAAAAGCACCTCCTTCTCCTTACCACATGTATACTCATGCACTCTAATCCTTATGAATGTTTAGCAAAAATGGATGGGTAGATTACATTCCTCTTGTATTCCACCCTCACTAGAAGCCCTTAGCATATTGCATGTGCCGAGTCCAGTTACCTGGGCATTTAAATTTCAATAAGCTTTGCCAGAATCAAGACCGTATCAGTATAAACACAAATACAGTCATCTCTTACCTGTCCTGTGAGTTCGTCAAGGTTCCCTGCTGTCTTAATGTGGATCATTCAGATCCATCAATGTGGCCCAGATGAGGAATTCCCCAAATTCTAGTGTGAGACACAATTTCTCTCTTTCCTCACATTTTCCCTTTAGATGTCAATGAAAAAGTGATTGATATTAACAGCCGGGCTTGTCTCAGGTTGGGGACAAGTCTTCAAAAAAATTCTCCACCAGTCCTAGCAAATGTTTAGCCTGGGTACCTCCTATTACAGTCATTGTAGTCTGTGCTGTCTCTCAGCCTAAAAGCCACCAAGTAGGACCCAGTCCCAAAGGAAAACTTACAGTGAACATTCTAAGTGGAAATTTGTCGCCCTTTAGTATATATCTGAATCCCATTTCTGAGAGAATCAAGGGGCGGAGAGTTCACAATCAGAACTCACCAGCACATCGACCCTCCACAGTACATTCACCTACTGGTGGCAGGAGGGCATCAGAGTGTCTCCTCCGATAGATACCAGTGACCACTGCTCTGAAGAAGGCTTTAATGTTTACCACTTGAAAAGTTTTATTAATCTTTATTTTTATTGACCACACCACATTAATGCTCTCTAGAGGTGCATGTATTTGATGTCACTTTCTCAGAAACCTGATTTTCAGGCCAGCTATCCTATGTTTGTGATATGCCTAAGGAGAGATCTAGTACAAGGATAACTTTTACATAGAGGTTGAAGAAAGAGTGGTAATAAGTAATGCAGAAGAGGTTATAAAAATTCACATTCTAGGCATTAGATATATCATATAGAGGAAGGCACAAGACTTGCGTACAGTTGCCCCCATTTCAACCCCCAAAACCACTTGGTCCCCTAAGAACCCCAAGGTGACCAGGGATCGCCAACATCACATCCTTGAGACCTCATATTGAATCAGTGTACCAGGGAGCCCTCCTGGGCCTCCTAAGCACCATTCAAACACACACACACACACACACACACACACACACACACACTTCACATTCCAGAAGGAAAAAAAATGAAACTAGAATAGAAATTGGTGGTCTCCGATGCTAATGTGTTTGGGCCCTAAAGTCTTTAAATTTGACTTACATGCTGAGAAGTTTTTTCCTATCTAGATCTTGCTGTTTCATCAGCAACTTGCCTTCTACTCTGCCCCCCAAATGGAGGGAATAAAGCAGGGTTAAGGAGCATGCGACTCTGGATCAACCCCCTTGAACTAGTCTGGGATCAGATGGTATAAATTCATGAGTGGTGATTTTGTTCCATCTGTCCAGGAAGGAGGGAGTTTTTATAGCAAAGACCAATGTTCAGAACTCGAGTCACAATCTCAGATGTGGTGGACCTGTTCCAGCTGACTAAGACTCATACGTGCTAGCTTCGGTAATAAAAGACTGTAAGTTGAGTAAAAGGGACTGTGAGCCCCATGGTATCTGGATTGAGGAAGAGATGGATTTTAGCAGAGGAAGAGCAAGCCTACTGCTCATTGGCATCACTTCCAGAAGCTATAAGTGAAGGACTTGGCCTTGTCAAAATAACTACTGATTTTTCTTCCCTCAGCCTTTTCCTTTGATCTTCTCTGAGCAATATTTTCATACAACATCATCCATCTCAGAATTCCTTCTTTGTCTTTCAGGCTTGTCCTTCCCTATTTTTCCATTGCTGCTCTTCTAGTCTTCCTCCCATTCCTTCCCAAAGCCTGGTAGAATTACCGATTTAGAGTACTTAGAGATTGCAGAAGTGCTAAGGCTACCTTCCCATCATTAGTCTCAGCTGATTATCTAGAGCGAACCCCGCTGCTGAAGCTAAGTAGTAAATGCCTTATGATCCATCTTAGTGACTAAATCCTCCCAGGGACATTCGCAGTTGTAAAACAGTTATGGAAACAGTGGCTCTTTAATATAAGAATTTTGCTAGAGATTAGCAAATGAGTGAGTAGTAATGCAAGAACTTCATTCGAGATTAGCAACTGAGAAGTCATCTCCTGTAAATCTCTGGCTGCTTAGCATCATGGAAGGAGAGAAAAAGCTTTTCTGGTTCCTCTGGATTACATTGCCCTGTTCCACTTGTACACCAGGCTGACCTTGAAGTGGAATTTCTAGAAGACAGATAACTCACACTGACCCAAAGTGACTTTTCCCATAAAAGGCCTGTTTCCGAATTAAAAATAGAACAAAACTGAAGCACGTTTGTGCAAATGGGGTTAGATCCATTCTGTTAGGGCCTCTTTCACACTGGGGCTCTCCCTACTGCAATCAGAGTTCCAGCTAACAAGCCACAGGTGTACGCCCCATGCACAGATGAAAATGTGATTGTAATGGGCGTGTTGACAGTTCAGTAGCCGTGCTCTGTGCAGCCCAAGGAGCACCTGTGCGTCTGTCAGCTCGTTAGGCACTGGGCTTCCTGCCCCCTCCCCAGAAGCTTTGGCGCCTTCTGAGCAGCTGAGAAGCTCCATCAGGGAGCCTAGACCAGGGTACTGAGGCAATGGACTCATTAGGAGCCCAGGAGAAGCTGGGGCGCCCCAGGAGGCATGGGAATGAATTGTTGAGAGTACTTCTCATCCCCCAGGCCCCCGGGTGTTACTCTGGAAGGAATGACAAGCAGCACAGTTCCCTGGCCCCCAGTGCTACCTGATTATTTAAAAGCTTTCTCCTGTCTTTCACGTAGCATTTGGGCATTCAATCATTGTAGCAGGGTGCACCTGTACCCCAGCACGTGCATGCTTTTTCAAGTCCTGTGATGAGCTGAGAATGATTTCTCTTTTTGTCTTCTAAATTCCAAAAGTTTGGGGCAGGAAAGTGGGGCTAAGATGGTCAAGAGCATGCATGCAACGCATGCAGAATGGGTGTCTACCATCCTGATGCCTGCCTCTCTCCCTACAGCAACCCTGAGTACAAGGACACCCCAATGGATATCGCACAGCTCCCCCATCTGCCGGAAAAAACTTCAGAGTCCTCAGAGACATCTGACTCAGAGTCAGACTCTAAAGACACCTCAGGTATTACAGGTATTAACATTTCTCCATGTTCTGTGGCTTGCCTTTCCAAACGCAAAGGGTGGGCAGTGGCCAAAGGACCATCAGCACTACAAAGCTATGGGTCTAGCTTTGCACAGAAGTATGTACCGCATCAAGTGACTACAGAACCACTCAGATAGGTGGCTATGTATAGCCCCCACACATGTGTGAACATGGATACAGGTGTGTGTGTGTGTGTATATATATATATATAAACAATGTATACTTGTGAAGTAGCAATATACACCTATATAAATATATAAACATGTTGCTGTGTATACTCATGCACAGTTGTATAATTATGTGTGGCATGTAGGCATTTGTACACAAATTAAGAGCTGGATTGAGTTAATAATGTCGGCTTCCTGCTGTCCACACAGAAGGAGGCCTGGCCATCTTATCAAAACCCAGTAGCAGGGTTGTTAGCTCCAAGAGAGTATATGACTTTGAGCCCTAAATATTCACTACCTCAGTAGGCCTCTGAAGTAGGTATCAGTGACAGACTCTTGTCAGAGTGCTGGACTATTCTTTTCTCATCTGTGCAGAATGAACCCACCTATACCCAGTGCTAGTTGTTTTTGAAAAATACACTCTGCTCCGTTCTGTGGGACATAGCAGAGTTTATATAAAAACTTATATTCTCATCAGCCCTCAGCTGCCTTGCACAAACATCCACAGGGCCAGGAAGCACAGAGCTCAAATCATTTTGCACCTGCAAACAATCCAAAGACTCTCCTAAAGCTACCTCTTCTGCTCCAGGAGCAATAAATAGAGAAGTAGCCATACCGTTTGCTCAAGCTCTGGTCCAGGCTGCCATGCGAAAGCATCCTCCCTCAGTCAGAGGCCTTTGTGTGGCTGGAACATCTCACAAGCGTGCTTGATGGGCTTGCCACCTCCCATCCTGAGGGCACAGGTTCTTCATATCCCTGTCCTCCGGAGTGTATTAGGGCAGCTTAAAGAGATGAAGAGCACCAGAATCTTATCCTTTCTCTGAAATTACATTCACCTGAAGGTTCTTACATTTATCTGAAGCTTCTTTACTAGGGAAGAAGTTCTAGACTTCTCCACTGCGTATTTATAGCATACATAGCAACGAACAGAAAAGATAAAATGTTTTGCTCCTGGAGCCTACGTCCTAGCTGGGAAAAGAGACAATAGGAGATAATAAGAGTGAATCAGATGGCCGCAATTGCTATGGAGAAAAAGAGCTTCCAGAATAAGGAGTTGGCTTTTCAAATAAGGTGCAAATATTCACGCATGGAAGGTGCCGACCTCTTTAGAAAGTCACCTTGCATGCCATCATTTTTCTGTCACTGACACTTATTCCAGGTAATTTGCTCTTGCTCGGAGCATTTATTTACCTGACATGGCAGGACTTGGCAAGCTTAAATGTGTCCTAGACATCTTGTACAAACACAGATTTGGACTCAGTAGGTGTGGGGGAGGGGAGGGATGGTGGTTAGAAGGAAGAATTGGCACTTGTAACAAGTGTCCAAACAGGGTCCCCGGACCATGCTTAGAGTAAGCACCCACCTGATAGAGGCCGAAGAGGGAGAGAGGGGGAAGGGAGTGGTAGAGAGAGAAGAGAGGGAGAGAGGGAGGGAGAGAGGGAGAGAGGGAGAGAGAGAGGATAGAGGAGAAAGATCTGGACCAGGGCGACCCAGCTCTCCACTCTCCAGCCCGCCCCCTGCAGGTGAACGGTGGGTCCTACCCTTAAGCTAACGCCTTGTCTCCCGTCTCCCTCCTCTTCCCACCCTGCCAATCCCGGGCTGCTGGCCCCACGCAGAGGACAATGAGAATTCCAAGTCGGATGAGAAGGGAAACCAGTCGGAGAACAGCGAGGACCCCGAGCCCGACCGGAAGAAGTCCGGCAACGCGTGCGACGACGACATGAACTGCCACGACGACGGTCACAGCTCCAGCAACCCGGACAGCCGCGACAGCGACGACAGCTTCGAGCACTCGGACTTCGAGCACCCCAAGGCGGGCGATGACAGCTTCGGCGCGCTGGGCCCCATGCAGATCAAGGTGGAGCGCTACGTGGAGAGCGAGTCGGACGCGCGGCTGCAGGCCTGCGAGTCGCTCACGTCTGACAGCGCCAAGGACTCGGACAGCGCGGGCGAGGCGGGCGCGCAGGCCCCCGGCAAGCACCCCAAGCGCAAACGGCGGCGGAAACGGCAGAAGGGCGGCAGCGCCAGCCGCCGGCGCCTGTCCAGCGCGTCCAGCCCCGGTGGCCTGGACCCCGCGGGCCTGGCCGAGCCGCCGCGGCTGCTGGCCTCCCCCCACAGTGCCTCGGTGCTCAAGATCAAGACGGAGATCTCGGAACCCATCAACTTTGACAACGACAGCAGCATCTGGAACTACCCACCCAACCGGGAGATCTCCAGGAATGAGTCTCCGTACAGCATGACCAAGCCCCCCAGTTCCGAGCACTTCCCGTCCCCGCAGGGGGGCGCGAGCGGCGGCTCGGGGCTGCACGTGGCCATCCCGGACTCGGTCCTCACGCCGCCCGGGGCCGACGGCGCCGCCGCCGCCGCCGCCGCCGCGGCCGCCGCCCGCAAGACTCAGTTCAGCACGTCGGCCACCCCGGCCTTGGCTCCGGTGGCCTCCGACCCCCTCTCGCCCCCGCTCTCGGCGTCCCCGCGGGACAAGCACCCCGGGGGCGGCGGGGGCGCGGCAGGGGCCAGCGGGGTGGGCACGAGCAGCAATGGCCCCAGCACGTCCAACTCCTTGCTGTACACGGGGGACCTGGAGGCGCTGCAGAGGTTGCAGGCGGGCAACGTCGTGCTCCCCCTAGTGCACAGGGTGACCGGGACCCTGGCCGCCAGCAGCACGGCCGCGCAGAGGGTCTACACCACGGGCACCATCCGCTACGCGCCCGCCGAGGTGACCCTGGCCATGCAGGGCAACCTGCTGCCCAACGCGCACGCTGTTAACTTCGTGGACGTTAACAGCCCCGGCTTCGGCCTCGACCCCAAGACGCCCATGGAGATGCTCTACCACCACGTGCACCGGCTCAACATGTCAGGACCCTTCGGCGGCGCGGTGAGCGCGGCCAGCCTGACGCAGATGCCGGCGGGCAACGTGTTCACCACGGCCGAGGGACTCTTCTCCACGCTGCCCTTCCCCGTCTACAGCAACGGCATCCACGCGGCGCAGGCTCTGGAGCGCAAGGAGGACTGAGGCCCCGCGCGCGCACGAGGCATCGTCGGCGTTTTCGTTTAGACCTTTGATTCTAGCACTTTGAATTCGAGCAGGTCCGCGGCTTCTCTCTCCATGCGAGGGTCCCTAATTCCTCCCCCTCTCTTTCTTTCTTTAACCTGACTTATTCTTTCATGTAAAGATTTTTTTTTTTTTTTGCCTTCCGAGGGTCCGATGACCAGTGGCCTGCCTGTTTTTTTTGTCTTCTAAGATCTGTGTCGGAGTTTGGTTTTGGTTATTTTGTTCTTTTGGGTCTTTTTTTTTTTTTTGCTTTTCTTTGCATCTTTATTAAGATGTCTTTAATGTGTATATGCCTCTGCCATAGAATACTCAGTCTTGTGGTCAAGAGATTTCTCCAGTGACAACCGTTGGGTTTTCCTTCGTCAAGATCTTGATATGATCAAGATTGAAAGAGACAAACATAAACAATGTGCCCTGTTTGACTAAGTCAAATGAAATGGGGTGGATTTGGTTTTGGTTCCTAATTCCTTTAAAAAAAAATAGGGGGATAGTATTTTAGAATTTTATGCAGAATTTAATTCTCTTTTTATGGTTAAGATTTTAAGATTTTCTTACTTGCACATGAAAATAATTTGGGTTCTTAAACTTAATTTCTGGCCTGTGACTAGAATGTTTTAAAAAAAAGTTGGACTAAATGTTAATTACTGAAACATTAACTTAATTTCTAAAACCATGGTGCTATCATTTATTAATCTATAATGTCTTCATACAAAATGCAGCTCCCGGGCTGGGTTTGGGGGGGAAATGTCTTTTGTCCTGGTCTGGAGTCCATTGCTGCAGTCTCCTTGGTTAGTTAAGACAAAGCCCTCATTAACATTTGCTGCAGGACTTAAAATTTTTACCTCCCAACTAACAAACATAGCCTCACATTAAATTTAATGGGTCAATAAAGCCCTTTTTAAAGGGGCTTTTTGGAAAACTCGATCAAACTGATTTGAGGAGCAGTTTAGTGTTACATACTACCTTTGGTTGAGCTGTTTGTGTTTTCCTTTTCTCAGTCTAACTGAGGCTAATTTTTGCAACTTCAATAACATTTCAGAGTAAACGGAAAAACATTTAACATGTTTTGAATTGTTTTTTTCACTTCTTGCTAAAAATAGACAAAAAGGAAGATTGTATTGGGGAGGACTGATTGGATTCGGTGACAGTTTTTTTTTCCCTTTGGTTCTCTTATTTCTAGGTTGAAATCTAAAACTAAAGAATGGGTTAATAAGCTTCAAACAGATTACTGCAACTGAAAACTGCACATTAAGTTAAAAATAAAAAGGAAAAAAAAGAAAAAAAAGAAAAAAATAGAAAAAAGAAAAAAAATCCTATTTTGTCTTTGTTGCCAGAAATCAGTGTAGTGTCAAACACTCCAAATGACTGTCAAGTATTAAATTCTTCTTCCACTCCATATTTTTGGCAGCTGTTTGTTAAGGCATCTAATAACAGATGTAAGAACTGAAATGTGTGCAATGTGTACGTGTCCTTGGCTGTCGGTCCATTGCAGTTTCCATGTGTGTTTCTATATGCAGTATATACTAAGCTAACGTAGTTGTTTTGTCCTTTGTCTTCTCTGTGCTCTATCTCTAGTTGGAGTGGTACCGTCCCATTCCTGCAGTCCTAGTGAATCAGTGATTCTTGGGGGTTAGTGATTTTTGTGTGGTGGCCTTCCTCTGTGATGTCACCCTATGCTGCTTCTACTGTCTGTGAATCTTCCGTTTCACTTTTTAAGATTCCTGCTGTTGCTTTGCTGGTGTATATTCTCCCAACTTCTCCTGTCTTTCCCTCCCTCTCTTGTCTGCCCCCTCCCTTCCTCCTCATTCCTACCTCCTTACCCCAAAACCTTTTTCATTCTCAGAGATAAAAAGACTCTTAACTAGCTCAAGGTTAATGGAGCCATTTTTCCCACAATGGAATTCTGGGTATGACTCTTTTCTTCGGGAGTGCCACACAAAGCACTGAAGAACAATGCTCAGAGTAAATAAATCGATGCCATATCGCCTCAGTTGTTAACATTCCCAGAGTCCCTTGTGCTCTACCTATAAGCAGTGGGTGCTTTTCTTTGGTTTCCTTCCAGGTTGGCTGATGGAGCAATATATAAAGCAATTACCAGTGAGACAAAACTATTTCAAAGGTCAACCAACATTTTTTTAAACAAAGGGGAGGGGTTAACGGAATATAGAATTGTCATATATATTTGTTTATGTGTGCAATGCTAATGTAGCAACTCAGCTGTCCTTTGAATATCACTGTGTTGAGTGGATTCCTCTAGGACCTTTGATTTCATGAGTTGGGCCCAAATCACTGTGAAAAACTAAGGAACGTGGTAAATGCCATCAATTTTAATTGTGGGCATACTTGAAGGTGGTAAATAGGTTTAGAAGGTGAAGAAGGCCAATCACAAAATTTTAGATTAATTTTGGAAGCTCTACTCTAGCTATTGAACAATCAAAGGAATGCACCTATCAGCTACAAAGAACAGCTAGACAGCTGTTTTTTTTTTCTTTTATAAATGTTTCTGTGTTGTGTCAAAATGATTTCTGGTGATTTAAACTAACAGATAATCACAGCTGCTGTCTAAATCCATAGTGTTTAAAATTACAAAATGAAAAAAAAAACACTTCATTACCTGTGAAGACTGTGTCTGTGTTTTTAACTATTTCTTGTACAAATATATGAAAACTTTTATGAGGAGACTGGTGCCAAGTAGCTGAATAATGGGGAAAGGGATATTCTGTTCGTAAAAATCTTAGCAGTGTTACCAACTCTACAGTATATATATAAAAAAATTAAAACGTTACAAAGCGACAGCTATGGTACATTTGTTTTGTGTGAAGCTAACCGGACCTAACTTCCTGAGTGCCTGGCTTATTTTGAAACATTTTTTTTTCATTGACCATTGATGATGCTGCAAATCAGAAATGTACATACTTCATTTACAACAGGGTTCTTTTTATACTTTTGTAGATTCTCATACATGTCACATACATGGTTGTCTTTATGTAACTTAATTTTTCATCCGCAGGTGCCATTTTCATAATAAACTTCTCTTGGATTTGTTACTATCTGGCATCATTTTTTTTACATGTAACCATCCTAACTAATGAATGCTGGTAGTATTTGTTTAAGCAGGTACCTTGGTCATTATTCTTGATTTTTGAAAAGTTTTTTAAAAAGATGCATCATCCATATTTGCTAGTTTTGGAAAAAAATGCATAGCTTGTGTACTGATGAGGCTGACAAGGCACAGATTAAGATGCTAATCCAAATACTACACCAAACTTGCAACCATCCTAAATTTTCAGCTACCCCAACTCATTGTCATACTGAGCATTATTATGCACATTCTCAAAGCTGAACAACGGGCCTGCAACATTAACCACTATGGAAGTGTGCATTTTTTCTTGATTAATGCACAGTAAGTGATGACCAGTTTCATACATTAATCATTTAAAATGCACTCAATATTTCCATTTTTTACAATCAACGATGTATAACCAACTATTCCATTGCTTGTATCTTCTCTTTATACTAAAATATGTATTTTCTTTTCCAGACAAACTGAGTAAGTCATGGTGGTATACTGTGTTACCAGTTAGAGTTGCAGATAACCAGACATGTTTTAAGGCAGATGAGCCAGCTAACTCAAAAGTACTGGGGATGATGAGGGAGAGAAGAAGGAGGGAAAGCTTCAGCTAGCATCTCAAGATTAAGATATAAATGGTGCTCCTGGTAAAGTCTATGCGCTCCAGAAAACAAAGAGAAATACATGGTAGGGTTGAAAGAAAAGGTAAACAACTGTGTGTCCATGCTGCCAACTCTAGGAACCTCATCTGCAGAGTTTACCATGACACTTGTCAGTCAACCTAAGGGTAAATACAAGGTTGCTGCAGACAGGTGGACATGAAATGAGGTTCAGATTGTGAGGTTCACATTTCTCTACTGTATGGGACTTTGAAATAAGTACTTGAAAATGACAAGGATGAAGATGGTGACTACGAATACAGCATTGGGTCTATCTAGTACTTGTCCAAATGGATTCTTTAGACTCTTGAGAGTTAGGATATGTACCGCAAGATGGAGAAGTGAAGGCAAATGCCTGGAAGGTCAGTCCTGAGCAGCTGGCAAAGAGGGTGGAAGGCAGTTTCATAAGGTTCTCTGCCCAGATGTCTTGACGTGTCTTTAGTGTTGGTTTCCCAAGTTTGAGGGAGAGGGAGGCTAGCAAGGGGTGGGACAGTTGTGTGAGTGTGAAATTAGGGCACACACCTTTGCTTCTGGGTGTTTCTTCAGCTGTCCTAAACCATGAAGACAGTAGCAGTGGGACTGAGGAGAGGAAGCCATAGCCATGAGAAAACTGGACCCCTCCAAGAGTACTTGCAGTCTCTGCAAACAGTGAATTTTTATCCAACCTCAAGCCTCCCTTAGCACCCACAAGTTTCCTGTTCTTTATTTGTATCCAACAATACTAAAATAGGTCACTATAAAATAAACATCTCTCAGCCAGAAAGAGGCTGGAGAAGTTCTGGGCTCAGACCCACACGCAATCAAAAAGCCATGCAGCTTCCCTGCCCAATTCCAGTGCTGGCAGCCAAGCTCGGCTCCACACTCCCCAGGGCCTTAGAGTCTCTCCCTCACCAGGCTGGCAGCCCATCAGGTCACTTTGTCCAGGCTCCATGGTGGGCGGTGGACAGCAGAGGGTCCAGCAGTCAGGTCTCTGCACCTTTTCACATCTCCCTCGTCCCCACCAGTGTTTCTTGTTTATTTGGAGATGAAGCAGAAGAATAAAACTCTGAGAGCAACAGGTGGGACAAAGGAAAAAGGGAGACATACCTCCCGTTGAGCATAAAGAAACTACTTTTAGTTGTTGTAAACTATAATTTTACTGACACTTGTCGGCTCATAGCAAATTCTATTTACATTGAGCATAGTTAAATCAATTGACAATCTTCTTGGCATATTCATTTCACACTAAAAATAAGGAAACATGATCAATTCCAGAAGATAGTCTTTCAAGTCAGGATGATTATTCAGATTCAAAAGGTAGAAGGTGGCAGGTATGTGGCTCAAGTGGTAGAATATAGGCCTTATATGTGCACAGCCTGAGGCTTGATATCTGGCCCTACAAAGACCCCCAGAATTATTATATGGGCCCCCACAATAAAAAAGAAAGTGGAGTAGCAGACTGGGAAATGAGGAAAAATACTTTTGCCAGTATGTTATATGTAGGAAGAATGAAAATAATAAAAATATTATTTTAGAGTTTTATTCCTAGAGAATCACATTATCACAGATACTGAAGAGACAGTAAATGGGTCTGAATCTTTTGTTTTGTATTTAAAGGCCCCATGTTTAATTCCTGCACCATATGCCCCCCCACTAAGAATTACTGGTATAAGCCTGGTGGCCCCCCCAAGTGACCCCTGGCACCACTGGGCCAGAACAGTAACAAATCATCAGCACAAGAACCAAATCTTCAGTCCCATACATTTGGGGTGAGAATCATTGGGAGTGGTCCCTAGGACCTCCTGAACTCTTCTTGGGAACACCATAACCCGCCCCCCCCCACCCTGGCAAGAAAAGCCAGAGAATGATGGCAACTCACATAATTCTTCTTTGGGTGCTAAAATAAATGAAAACTCCCAGCCATTCCCATTCTTCTGTGTCTCCTAGGAAACTTATTATTAAAGGAGGTGACCCTCATAAACAACCTCTGCATACAAATCATGGCTTATTATCTTCATGTGCCTCTATAGTGCCTAGCGCTTAATGACTTACAGATAGACTTCGAGTCATAAAGATCGGCAGATGAGGACATGGGAAAAAAATGAAAGCGAACCACAACTTATCAAGAGACAGATATTGTGCAAGAAAAGCATGTGATTTGGCAGGAGGGCTTGGATTTCTACCAAGAAAGAAAGGGCAAACCAGATGAAAAAAAAAAGTCTGTTTCTGCCAGCTATTCAGGTAGTTCATATTGGTTGCCACCAACCTGGCCATGGATAAATGCTGACTGGAGCACGTGTGTATATTTGAGCCCACAGTACTATCTATCCTGTGTAGAGCAATAAATAGGGCAAAGCAAATAGAGAAAAAAGAAAAAGGAAAGTGCCAAAGCTGACTCATTAAATTATGATATCTTATTTTAGGCATAGCTAAGCACATGGATCTTATGCTTACAAGAAAGTACCACTTACGAATGTTCTCATACAGACGAGCTTTGAGATGCATGAACTTGGGAGCCTCTCAAATAGGAATACTGTCTTCTTAAATCTAGTTCTGCAAATCTTTTTAGTCCCACTGATGGATATCTATCATTTTCAAGTCTGCTGAGCTGAAACTGTCCTTGTAGATTACATGAGTTAGGTCAAACCCTTTTTCCAATGTCATGTTCATTAAATACATGAATATGGACATCAGAGTTTCATAAAATTTCTAGGCTACTGTCACTTATTTTTTCCATTGTTCTTCCAGTGACTTTATGGCAGATCTCATTGCCATCCCAGTCACCCCATCTATGTGCACATGAATTTGTTAAGGCCCCTGACTAGTATCCTAAGGCCACTTTATTGCTACAAATGGGATGGTTTGAAACAACAGACATTTATTGTCTCACAGTTCAGGGGTCTAGAAATCTGAGTTTAAGGTGCCACTGAAATGAGTTCCTTTGGAAGGCCCTGAGGAAAAGCCTGCTTCAAGATTTGCTCAGATATTTGGGAAGTTACCAGCAACCCTGGGCATTCCTCATCTAGAGTGTTGTCACCCTCATCTCTTTCATCACATGGCCGTGTTTCCCTGTGTGTGTCTGTGTTTTCCCATAGACTTCTCTCCTATGCATGTTTCTCCTCTGCCAAGAACATCAGTCATAGCAAATTCATGGCCCACCCTTTATCATCACTGACATCTTAACTAGTTATTTTGCAATAATACCATCATAGGAAGGAACAGAAAGAAGAACATAGGCTGAGGGTTTGAGGGTTAGAACATCAGTTTTTAAGAAGACATAATTTAACCCCTAACAGCCCCTACATCCAAATGTGGAGCTCCGGACCTATCATAGAGCTCTAGGTATAATCATATGCCATGTTAGCTAATGCTCAGGACTCAGCTTTTAATTAAGACAGTCTGAGATTGCTGTCACTTCTTCACAGTCAAGTCCATTTTTTTCACATATTGAAACTTCAGTCAACGAGATTGCCTCAGTGTTTTCACCAACTTTTGTAAGGTAAGTCTCCCACCTCTTTACATGCATCCAGCCCTCATATCCAGCTGGCAATGTTCTTAGGCAAAAAGCAATTCAAGGAAAGTCGTTTACTAGATCACTAGGCACGTGAAATACTTTTCTCATTTTCATTATCTTTCACATGCCCTCTGAGAAGTGTTCACCCTCTCCTGCAAGAGTGGTGAAGCCCAGTACTATATTTATGAAACCCCAGGGTATAGGCACATAATGTATCCATAGCAAGCATTGCCAAGAGGCTAATTTTTCCATAAGTAAACTGAGGCAGAGAGAACTCAGTCACAAGAAGGAAATGGAAAGAATTAGAGAAATTACAAAGTTATCCATTTAATAAGAACATAATAGAATGAGAGCTGCTGACACTTCTGAAATATACACATAAAACTGCCCACTCAAAATTCAAGAAGTATGAGGCCAATCTCCTTCTGGGTACCAGTTGACCCTCTTATGTTCCTTATTAAAGATAAACATCAAAGAGGTGAACTCAAATATAGTCACCCAATGTCTATTTCACCTGTAATTAGAATTTACAGTCTTTGACCTTACAGGTCTTCTACCTTTATAGCCACAAAACATGCCTGTTTTTTAATTCTCCTTCTATTTGGTCATTAGCTACACCCATAGGAATGACCAAGATAATCATCATGTTGAAAATACTTCTGGGAAAAGAAAATATATATCAAGATTTTTTCCCAAAATTATATATACAAATGATTTAAACAACTTAAAAATAAGTCAAAAATAAGAATGTGGCTATTCCTCACACTGAAGAAGTTCTCAGATTTATAGCGGAATTGTCAGAAACAGGATGTAATATCCACGTGCCCCCTCCCTCCTCCAACAAAACCATTATACCCTTGATGAATTATTGACTTTAGAGTTTTATCTGTGCCATGAATAATCACAAACTTGGGAGTCTCAGGGCACAGTTCATAAACAAATAATTATATCACAATGATAATTTTTCAGGAATTTCAACATCAATCATGGCCATGTTATTATCAAGTACATTTTCTGGTTGCCTCTATTCATCAAACCCTCCTTCTTCTCCACCCTTCTGCACCACACTAGCAGAACTCATCACCAGATTGCCTCTTATTTACACATCACTCAAAGCAGGACAGAGCAGGCACACACAAAATGGGCCAACCCAGCGTTTATGAGAGATGAGTTTTCATTAAGAAAGTTCAAATTAAATGCATTGAGAAAGATGGAGGGGGAGAGAATTAATTATTCCAGATTCCCCTGAAGAAGTGCCTTGAAAAGATCTTGTTTAAAAGATGAAAGCAGATGAAAGGTTTATTCCATTGCAGGCATACTACAAAAGAAAAAGGAGTTAGGCTCTGAAAGTTAAGGAAGTAGCAGCAATACAATACTTTGGGGGATTAATACTGGTCACACATATACAAAGTCTGGGCCTGTTCTAGCACATCCTCTTCCAGATATAAGGTGCCAAAGAGGCAGGTACAGAACTTAGAAAGAGTATAAATACATTATTTATACCTTACTAGTCTGTATACAACACAGCTGTGCAGCCACTTTGGAGGTTATCTTCTATGATTTTTCAACTCTTTTTCATCTGTGAATGGCATAGTTCATGAGCTATCAGCTGAAAAAACATTAAACCACTTTGATATGACTATGACATAAGGTTAACATTTTCAAACACAATAATAATTTAGTTGTATTCTTTATTATTACTATTATTATTTAATGAATCATTCTGAGGTACAGTTACAGACTTACAAACTTTCTTGCTTACATTTCAGTCATACAATGATCGAGTACCATCCTTCCACCAGTGTCCTTTGTCCACCACCCATGTTCCCAGTATCCCTACCACCACCCACACTCCATCCCCCTGTCCCCGTCTCTGTGGCAGACCCATTCCCTTTTATTCTCTCTCTTCCTTTGGGTGTTGTGGTTTGCAATACAGGCATTAAGTGACCATCATGTTCAGTGTATAACCTACCTTCAGCACACATCTCTAATCCTGAGCCAGCCCTTTACTTGGTGGTCCTTCTCTATCTCAGCTGCCTTTTCCCCCAGCATGTGAGGGCCTGCTTCCAAGCCTTGGAGCAATCCTCCTGGTTCTTATCTCATTATCTTTGGTTGTTAGTCTCCCATTCTGTTACTTTATGTTCCGCAAATGAGTGCAGTCCTTCTATGTCTGCCCCTCTCTTTCTGACTCATTTCACTTAGCATGATACTTGCCATGTTGATCCACTTATATGCAAATGTCATGACTTCATCTTTTCTAACAGCCGCATAGTTTTCCATTGTGTAGATGACCAAAGTTTCTTTAACTGAGCATCTGTTCTCAGGCACTCGGGTTTTTTTTTTTCAGATTGTGGCTATTGTAAACAGCAAACACAATAATAATTACAAAACAAAGCAAATCTCAAAGTACTTTACTTTGTTGTTTGATATCCCTTAAGGCCAGAGACCTTACATGTTGGATAGCAGGTTCTTGTCACAATTCAAAAGAGAAATTAATTTGGGGGTGGGGTGGAGGACACAGCACACCTAGCTCTTCTCAGGGGTCACTTCTGGAGAGAGTGACATCAGGGAACCATATGTGGTGCCAGGAATCAAACCTAGTTGGCTATACACAAGGCAAGCAACTAAGACCCTATACTGGAATGCTTAGTGGAGTTCATCAAAAGTAGAGGGACAGAATGATCTCGCTCCTATGTGGCATATAAAGAAACATAATTGGTGAATAAAAATTCCCAAAGGCAATAGAAACTGAGAAGTGGTCTTCAGTAGAAAGCTTACAACAGTGGGGGATGTGGGGGTGGGGGCAGGGGGAATGGAACAATGGTGGAGGAAAGTGCACACTGGTGGAATGTGTGGTGCTGGAACGTTTTATGTATAAAATCTTAAATTAACAGTTTTGTAAACTGTTCCCTAAACACAGTGCCTAAAATATTTTTTAAAAGAATTAATGACTAGCAAAACCACAGATAAAAGGTGACATATGAAGATTCAATCTATAAGACATCAGTATTTCCTGGCACAAAACAACCTTCTCATGCCCCCATTTCTACTGGACCAATGATACAAAGCCAGTAGGTTCAACAACCTGTAGGAGAACATTCAACTTCTTGAAAGGAGGTCCCAACCCCAAGGCATCAATATCAACCCCATCATCACTCCCTCTATTCTGCCTCTCTCCCCAGGAAAGATCTGGCAGTGTAAAGCCTGAATTTTATTCACATTTTCTTTTCTTGGCATCAAAAAAAGAAAGTCTACAGAAATGCTGGGTTGTCACCCCACTATAAGAGCCACAGATGGGAAAAGTAACAGCAAGGGGAGAGCTCCCAACTCCTGCACCAGGCAGCCAGTCAGCTATGAAGCCCAAAGGTTCTAGACCTAAACATATCTTCTCTTAGTTTAAAAACAAGAATAAAATTAAGTAACATTGTTTTTGACTGGTGTAGAGATTTCAGTGAGCCTCATTGTCAAGGCAATGAGTATCGACCCTGGCTACCAAGTTCACCCCCAAAAGATTTTACTAAATAACTGACCATTTTAACCCAATTTACCCCTTTATCTTCCCTTCTGGGATCTAATAATGTGGTCTTAGAGTCAGAGAGTTTATGTTTGCTTCAATTAGTTCATGTAGTTTCGTCTGAATAGGCACTCTCTGGTTAAGCAGGCTTTAACTTTCAGTTGCCTGAATGTTCTTTATACTTGGCCTATTGTTAAGTCCCTCTGCCTTCAGTCACCCAATCTTTTTTTCTTTTTTGGCTTTTTGGGTCACACCCAGCGATGCACAGGGGTTACTCCTGGCTTTGCACTCAGGAATTACCCCTGGCAGTGCTCAGGGGACCATATGAGATGCTGGCAATCGAGCCTAGGTCAGTCACGTGCAAGGCAAATGCCCTACCCACTGTGCTATCACTCCAGTCCTCAGTCACCAAATCTTAAGATGTGAACTCACTCAAGGAAGGAGAAGCAGAGTGGGAAGAAGAAAGTTCTAGATTAAGTTTCTAGCTTACAGCAGTGGCCTTCTAAGGATCCCCTTCCGAGACTCTGTCCAGCTCCTGGGAGGTGGGTGTGTTTACAAGCAGGCCTGCCCTCCCTCTCCTTCTATTTCCCCTGGACACATGCTCAGCCCTGTGGGATTGCCTCCTTCACATGCACACACACAGTCCTGCCACCGTCACCAAGTCCCCCTACTCCAACTGCTGACCCTGGGCCTCCCACCCCTCAGTTCTGTCAGAGCCCTTCTGTGGGGACCTTCTTCATTTCTTTCCTGTGGGGGCTTCTGACTGCCTTGGCTGTACACACTCACAGAACCCTCAGCAGGACGAGGCCCCTCAGGACAGTCAGTAAAGCAAAGGTCCTTTTAGAAAACTGACCCCATTTAGAAAGCTGGGGAGGGATGAGTTGTACACTGTTGACATCACACTGAATGATCCCCAGCATCCAGAAGCCTCTGGTGGACCAGCCAAGCATTTCAGAACAGGGCTGGCCTGGCCCCTCCTGGAAGGAGAGATGATTGTGATGGAGGGAGCTGGGTTAGGGACTGAGGCGGGAGATAGGAAGATGAAATAAAAGGGTTAAGTGGGAGTTAGGGCAGCTCACAGTTCGAAGTGAACCACTATTTGCTGCGACACTGGCCACAGGTATTGTGGGATGAACACTTCTGCAGTTTTATTGACTTGGCTTCATGAGCTTAGCTGGGTCCATAGACCTAAGCTGGCACCTCTGCTCTAGAGCCACCAGTCAGAGTTAAAACCCTGTGTGCAGGTCAGAGCAGATGGCCCGAAGGACTGGAGCGCATCCCCCCAGTATCCTTGGTAGTGGTCCCAGAAGGAAAATCACAACGAATAAAAAAGTCTTAAAGAGATATTTCTAAAATGCAAACATAACTGCAACTTCCTTCATCGCACTTTGCAAGATACAGACATTGCCATTTTTTTTTATCCTGAACACATTGAATAAATAAAACGGACGTTTAGATTTATTTCTCTAGTATTTACACGGTTACACCTGACTCCTCTACATGCCGCTGTGGGTATTTACAAAGAGTTGCCTAAGTTAAAGACATTTTTTAGACGTTGATTAATCTATAATTCTTTGAAGGAAGGAAGCATTATTATCTCCACTTTACAGATGTGGAAACTAAGACACGGGGGTTAATGACTTGCCCAGAGGTCAAACATCCAGTCAATTGCAAACGTGGGTTTTACACAGAAGCTCCCCTTGCAGCTTAATTCAAGTTGGTTCTCAGCCCATCTGTCCTATACCCACCCTCACTGTCTCCCAAGTCTGGCCACATTCTGGATTTTTCCTTGAGGCCATTAATATGCTTCTTAAAAAAACTGAAGCTTTTCCTTGCCTACTGTCAGCATTTGCCTCCTTCCTTTTCATGTCTTTGCTAGTAAATAAGAAATGATGAGTCCTTTCCTGGGTAGTTTGCAATGATTTCAGCATCATTAAATAGCAATGGCATTTTCTGAATTCTCTATAATAAATAAAAGTCCTCTAAAGTTCTATGGAAACCAAGAATCTGATATTCTCTGGCAGTTGCCCTGCAATTAATTTAATGAGAATCTGCCCAAGTCAAGCCAGGAATATAAAGATGAATAAAGTCGTACCCTCTGCCCTTAAGTTCTTCACAAAATAGAGTGGTGGCCAGTTGTAAAAGTTGATCATTAAAACAGTATGAAAAGTGACACGCCAGACCCTGGGTGTTAGGGATGGCAAATAATTCAGGCTATGAGGGTGGAGAGTCTCTCAGGAGAAGTGAGGCATAAAGCAAGTCTTAAAGATAAGCTGGAGTTAATTATTGTGTGCTTGAGAAAGAAAGAAGGCAGATTCTATTTGCAAGGAGGAGAGTCCATTCAAACAGTTCTCAATGCAGGAGAATTGCCATTCCTCAGATGTGCCAAGATTTAGGCGGGGGGGGGGGGCACATTGCAAATCAGCTGAGATAACCTGAAACAGGGTTAACCTAAGATTTGCTCGCTTAACCCCATGTCCTCATGCAGGGCTGCATCCACCCAATGGAAGGAAACCTTTTTCCCCCATGAAAGCATAGACCCTCACCAAACAAGCCTCTTTCTGCATCTGTGGGACTGTATATGCCCAGCGGGCCATTTTTTCCCCCTTGCTCTGACAAATGAACTGTCTTGATGAGCACCAGCATTGAGAGAGACTTACTCAGAAACATGTACTGAAGGCATCCTGATTGTTTGAAAAAACAATCACAGAAGACAGTGTTTGTATTAGTTTGTATTAGACAGGTCACTCCTGCAGAAGACAGAGTTTGTATTAGTTTGTATTAGACAGGTCACTCCTGGGGTGGCTTAAAGGAGTCAGGATTGAACGAGGCGGATAGTAGGTGGTGGTAGTAATATTCCATGTGCTCAAGAATGGATCCAGTGGAGGACAGGGTGGGGAGAGGAGGGAGCAGGTGGACTTTAGAGCCTGGAGGAAGAGATGACTTAGATGTGGAGAAAAATAATGGAAAAGCAGGAGTAAAAGACAACTTGCAAACTTCCAGTTTGAGTATATAGATGTCATTTACCAAGAAAACAAAAAATAAAGGGGAACAAATAAAAGAAATAAAAGCATAAAGGAGGTGAAGAACTCCATCTCAGATGTGTAAGCTTTGCTCTGTTTTGGTTGATTTGGTTCTATATTTATAGTCTGTAAATGAGATGTACAATCTGGAGTTTCAGCAGCCATATTGCATCATACAGGGACCTTAAATATGAAAGTATTTGGGTAAAACAGAGAAGCAGGTTTGGACTTGGGGCTACACCCAGCAGTGCAGAGGCTCTGCTCCTGGCTGTGGCTGGCTCAGGGAACCATGCAGTACACAGGGATTAAAATTGGAGCTCTCACATGCCCAATCCTTTGAGCTTCTTCCAACCCAGATATGGTAAGTTTTAAGTCTTTATGGGGAATGAGGGAGTAATTGGAAAAGACATTCTAGAGCTCTGGAGATAAATAAGGATTTTTTAAATTTTATTTTAATGAATCACCATAAGATACAGTTACAGACTTACAAACTTTCGTGATTACTTTTCAATCAAACAACGTTGAGTACCCATCCCTCCACCAGTGCCCATTCTCCACCACCAATGTTCCTAGTGTCCCTCCCGCCACTCCCACCTCTTCCCACCCCCTGCCTCTGTGAGAAATAAGTTTTAAAGATACAGAATCAGAGGCATCCATATTTAGATGGAGGCAGACATAGGCCCAGGGGATATTATGTAGGTAAAAGGGAATACAATGAGAAAATGGACAAGAACAAAATATGAGGGGCTGTCAAAGGAATGATCAGAGGGATTCTAAGTCATGAC
Organism: Sorex araneus; assembly: GCF_027595985.1. Taxonomy (NCBI): domain Eukaryota; kingdom Metazoa; phylum Chordata; class Mammalia; order Eulipotyphla; family Soricidae; genus Sorex; species Sorex araneus. Next base: position 63,755,633 of record NC_073304.1, on the reverse strand, counting down.
AGAAACTAGAGAAGTCAGGCCATGAAGGAAAGAATTTCTAGAAGGCCAGAAGACTTGACATTGTCAATTGCTGCAAGAAAGTTCAGGTTGAAATGTCAAGCAGTTGTGCTGAATAGTGATGGCTACTCCCTCCAGAAATCCAGTACAGAAGGAAAAAAAGAAGCAAAGACTCACTCTTATAGAGCAACTTTTATCAGACTCTCATTGATATGTTTTCTTGAAAAACTATAATCCTTTTACCACTCACATCAATTGAGTCGTCGGCTAGTGGACGTGAGGCAGTCTTACTGCTATGGGGTCTGCCACGTCACCTTTTTCCTATGTGCATCACATTAGTTTGCGCTGCTGCCCAGGCTCTAGTACTACCTCTGCAGCCACAGAAGACACACGTGCACTAAAGTCAGACATATCCACTATGTGTTAAGGACCTACTGAATTCTCACTGACATTTGTTCCCAAAGTAACATTCTTCATTTGTATGATCTCTCTGATATTTCACAGTTGTTTCTTGGGTGATAGTCTATAAATTTAAAAAGTACTACTTTATTGAAAGAAGTTAATAATTCAGAATTTTATTCTTAATAATTCTGTGAAGAAAATATGAGATTTTTCCCATGAGGTTGAGTGAGATGGTAGTTGAGTCATACAACATCTTCTACCCTGTAAGTCGCTAGAACCAAATACCATCAGAACACAGAGAGTGTTGGTTAAATAACCAATATCAATTCTTTTCCCTCCTTAGTAATGAGCTCAGAACTTTAACTAGGAACAATGCTGCTAGAATAAAATGTTCTCAAATCTTTCTTGCCTATAGATAGGCGTATATGACCAAGTTTTAGTCAATGAGACCGGAGCATAGTATGGAAACTTGCAAACAAAACAAAAACAGATATGAAGGAAGCAACATCTTCCTGTTTCTGAATGTTTTATTTCAGTCCAGAAATGAGGAACACCCAGCCCATTCTGTAGGTTTTACACTTCCTATGAAATCCTATATTCTGGCCCTGGTACATGAAGAGACAAATACTGATACTTCTTCGTGGTGCCTGCAGCCTGTCAGCCTGAACTGTATGGCCTGTAAATTATAAATAGCCAATTGTCCCTGGCAGAATAAAATTTACCCACCCCTTCTCTAGCCTGTAAATGATATCTATAATCTGGAGTTTCAGCAGCCATATTGCAGCATACAGTGACCTTAAATATGGAAGTATTTGGCTAAGAGAGAGAAGAAAACTTAATTTTCTAAAACCACACCATACCAACCATGGACTATTGATTTCTGAACCTCCGTTTTATTAAATTGGATGAACTGTATGTTTGAAGCCACATTGTTGAGTAAAAAGAAACATATTGTCACTTAATTTAAATTTTAACAGATATTCCTATTGTACTAGAGTCATCAGTTGCTGGACTGTTATTACCTAAACAAGTTCCCTAGTGCATTTCTAAAGAGTGTTTTTCTCCTTACATATGCTAGCAAAAGTATAAAAAAACATTAAAATCAAATGTGAGCAGTGAGATGTTTTGATATTATGGAAGTAATGCTATGAGATTATTAATCCTATAATTCTTTAGCATAGAGTTGTCTCAGGAGGAGTCTTCCTAATTCTACATATCCTAAGAGAGAAAGAATCCCATGGGAAAACTGAGTTTTGTGTGCAAAAAACAGAACCAAGGACCTGGGAGATGGCTCAAAGGGCAATAGTGCATGTTTAGCAAGCAGAGATCAAATATGATCCCCAGAACTGCATGGTCCACTGAGCACTGCTTGGGAGGCCCCCAAAACAAACAAACAAAAAAATAATTCAAGCTGCACCAACAACGTGCAAGTTTTATACCCCATTTGTTCTGAAGTGGTAACTTCCATAAAACCATGTATCTCAGAATCATCCAAAACGCTCTTAAACACCAAACATGGTTACAGCATGCACGAGTCCCAGGCGCCATATGGGGCTTGAGCACCTTCTGGTGTAACTGGGCTGAGTATTGCTGTGACTAATCCCTGAGCTCCTGGTTCTACTAAGAAGGCCCCTATAAAAGATAAAATAGGTACTGGAGTCACTGTACTCTAATAAACTCAAGATAGGGTGCTTGCCTTGCCGCTGGCCAACCTGAATTTGATTCCCAGCATTCCATATGGTCTTCCTAGCACTACCAGTAGTAATTTCTGATCACAGAGCCAGGAATAATCCTGGGCATTGCTGGGTGTGACCCAAAATCGAAAAATCAAAATAAAATAATAAATACAGCCAACGAGACAGTTCAAAGGGCTGAACATATGCTTTGCATACAGGAGACCCAGGTTTGATCCCTGATACCACATAGTCTCCTGTGCACCACCAAGTATGGCCCATAAAACAAAGAAAAAAAAAAGAAAGAAAGGAAATAAAAGATTGAGTCAAATACCTCTAGGCGTCAGATAGTATGTAAGGGCATTCCCCAAATAAACTTTGTAAGACTACAGTGAGAAGATTTATGGGCAAACAGATGCCTGGGATGGTTGGAATAGAAACATTTTGATAGAATCTGAAGAGTAATGAGATTGATTTTTTCACTTTTTTTTTAACTTTACTTTTGAGTGGCACCCAATAACAGTTGGGGGCTGCTTAGCAGTGCTTGAGAGACCAAGTGATTAGAAGGGTGTTGAATCTGGGGAATTAAATACCGAAAGACTGCCTTCCAATCTTTTAAGCTAGCTCCCTAAACTTGGACTAATGAGAACCCAAAGTGAAGCCCTCAGGGTCCAGAGACACGATACAGTCTAACTGGGTTCTTTGAACATTGTCTAATGTGAGGACATAAAAGTTCTAAGTCAAACTAATTTTTAAAAAATCATAAGAAAATAATCACTGAGGTCTGGAGAGATAGGACCACAGGTACATCACTTACCTTCCACATAGCCAACTCAGGTTAAATCCTTGGCACTACATACAGTACCCCAAGCACTACCAGGAGTGATCCCTGAGCACAGAGCCAGGAATAAGCCCTGAGCACCACTGGCTGTGTTCCAAAAAACAGAAGGAAGGGAAAGGAAGGGAGAGGAAGGACAGAGGGAGGGGAGAGAAGGAGATAGGAAAGGAAGGGGGAGGGGGGGAGAAGAGAGGACCACTGATACCACTTACCATATAGTTACCATATTAGAAGCTTTGCTAAATACTTTGTGTCCACTTTCTCACTGCAGCCTTATGACAGGAATGGTGAGTTCAACTGTTATCTCCCTTACAGAATCAGAAACCGAAGTTCTAAGATGTTCTCTGACCTGTTCAAACTAAAATGAGGTGAAATCAAAAGATTCCCTGGCTCTAAAGCTTGAATTTTTTTAATTCACCATGCTAGGGATTGGTGTGAAAAGAGATTTGTAGCAGAAAACTATTCCTGATATCCACACAACAAATTATTTTAAATACTTTGGTAAACACTAATATTGAAGCTTAAAAACTGAAAAAATGAAAGCACTATTGGATAAAAATATGGTTTATTTATAGTGATATAACTTTGATTCACAACATGATAAAATTTTTGATTCATAAGGAAAAAAATTTGTATCCCCACACAATTGTTTGAACATTTATAAAGCCTAAATTCTCAAAACTGAAAATTCAAATCTACAGTAACACATCTCTATTAGAAATTGACAGAATCCACAGGAATAAAAAAATTTTAAATAGCAAGCATATGAATTATATGTAATTAAACTATAATAAACTTGACCCATCTTGCATATATATAAAACACTACACTCAATAATTTAAATATTTAACTTGAAGTTCATATAGGACATACATAAATCAGCTCTCATTGAACTATAGGAAGCCTGAAAATTGAATTAAAATGTTCAGATTTAATTTGTTCTCTCACTATAAAACCATTAGACTAGAAATAAATTAAAAACAAATTATAAAATCACTATATTTGGAAATGGAGGGAAACTCACAAATAAAGGAATCATAGTGGAAACTAAAAAACAACTGAATAATGAAAATGGCACATATTAAAATCCATAGGATTGAGCTAATGCATGCTCACAAGGAAATATATACTGCAAATATTAGAAAATATGCATTAGCAAAGATGGTGACTGCCCTCCAGGGCACTGCAGGGTTACTCTGAGGCCAGGAATAACTACTTCCTGTCTAGAGGCAGGAGAGAATATCTACTGTTGTCTGAGTAACATAATAATGTATTTTAATATTTTTAGGGTGGGCCCCCAAGCTGTGCTTAGAAGACATGGATCTCCCCAGTTATTCTCAGCCAAGGACCAGTATTGACAATCCATGGGCCCAATAATGTAGTTCTGAAGATACCCAGGCCACCATAGAGGTGCATGGTCCTCCACTGTCTCACCTGGTGGTGCTTGGGGGCCTCCAAGGGTGCACTTAGTAATGCTCTGAAGCCCATATAGTGCCAGACATCATACTGGATCAGGCACCTATGAGGCATGCACCCTAACCTCTGAACTATCTCCCGGCTCCTGGTCTTATGTAAATAGTCAAACACAAGGATGAAAAGAGAGTTATTGTTTCCATGAGAACTGAGATGAGTGTTTTATAAAGATGATTTCACAAAGGAGAGCCCCTTAAGATTTTTGGTATTGATGACTATAAAAATAACATTCAGGAGGGAATATTAACTTTCTCAGTGGATTCTGCTCTCTGCTTGTCCCTGAGACATATTTAACTTTACACATCTCTTTAAATAAAAACTGGAACAATGAGGATGATACATTATGGGTGTCATTTATTCAAAGAAAATGATGCAGGACTATAATTTGTGGACCCACACTAGAAATGCCTGTAATCGATTTCAAAATGCACTTGTTAATGTGCTCATTTAATATGTAATCTTATGGGTAAACATGCATTGAGTTTTCTGTGGTTTGTTTTCAAGTTCCACGCTTCGTTCAACTTAAATTAAGTCTTCATTTGGCTAGGTAACAAGGCTGCATCTGTAATTCCATGACTCACATAAGCTCTACAAAACAACACAGAAATCTTACTGCATCCAACTTCTGTATAACCTCCTCCACTTTCTGAAATGACTCAAATGATAATTCTTCAAGTCTTCTTTCTGTGTTTTTTATCAGACTATCTGGTTTTTGAAAAGAACAGGTCATTCTAAGAAAAGTAGAAATACACCATAAACAAGCATTTTAAATGCTTGAGCTTAAAATAAACAGGTGAGCAATTTTACCTTTGGGTCCTCTCCCAATCTCCAGATTTTCTCCATCATTTCATGTGGGCACCTTTAGCTCTTACTAATAGTCTGGGTACCATTAGGCTCAACTGGAAAATTAGAGAAAGAGTGCAATATTTCAAATGAAGAGATATAGGTCCTTAGTATAAAATGACTTTTTTTTTGAGACAAGAGTCTGAGTTTTCCTCATGTTGCTCTTCTGATTAAAGAAAAAAAATCAAATAAAAACAAATTAAATTCCCGAAAGATTTTTCTTTTTGTTTATTTTGGTTTTGGGGGCCTTACCTAGCAGTACTCAGGGCAAAATCCTGACTCTGCAGTCAGGGATTACTCCTGGTAGGGCTTGGGGGACTATATGAGGTCAAACTCAATTTGACCACATGCAAGGCAAGTGCCCTCCCCACTGTATTATTGATCTGGCTCAACCCCCCCAAAGTTTTTTAATGTTCTGCAGAGCTCTTTAAAATTATATCTGTTCCTCACACATTTTCATGCTGATGAATTAACCAAATATCAAACTGTGTTTGATGTAGAAATAAAGAGGAGACAAGACAGAAATAGAATTGGAGTCACGAGAAGGCTGGCTGCCTCTTTTCAATGTCCAGGGGCAATCAAACCCCAAAATACTGGCTCATACCAACTAAAAGATACAGAAGACTGGAGGAAGGCGTCAGGCTGGTAACATATTAATTTAAAGTGAGAAATAGAATTGTCACACAGACTGGAATTATTCAGGTTGGCATAACAATCTCCTTTTCTCCCTGCAGTCAGGGAAACCAAATGGTAATCAGAAGTCACTCATTACCATGAGAAATCACTGTGAAAGACTCAAAAATATTTAAAATCGGTATATTTTCTGCATTCTCTATCTACATGAGCAGGCCACAACTGGAAACAGAAAGTTGTCATGAGGACACAGCCTCAGAAAAGGGGGGGTCAAATGGAGCTCATGTTTTAACATCAGGCTCATAGGAGGAATGCTTGCCTGGGGGACTAGAATTTGTGAAAGAAGTGATGGTTGATTCTCCAACTGAAAGGCCCAGAGCTGGTCTGAAATAAAAAATGAAGAGGATCCTGGGTGGCCCTGTTGTTTTTTAAAATTTATTTTTTTATTTTATTGACTCACCATGCGATATAGTTACAAGCTTTCATGTTTGACTTACAATCACACAATGATCAAACACCCATCCCTCCACCAGTGCACATTCCTTACCACCAATATTTCCATTATGCCCCCCTTTCCCACCCTCCCCCTGCCTCCATGGCAGACAGATTCCCCATACTCTTTTACTTTTGGGCAGCACTTGCAGTACAGATACTGAGAGGTTATCATGTTTGGTCCTGTATCTACTTTCAGCACACATCTCCCATACCGATCGATTCCTCCAACTATCATTTTCCTAGTGATCCCTTCTCTATTCCAGCTGCCTTCTACCCCCTACTCATGAGACAGGCTTCCAACTATGGAGCAATCTTCCTGACCCTTGCATCTACTGTCCTTGGGTGTCAGTCTCATGTTATTCTATACTCCACAAATGAGTGCAGTCCTTCTATATCTGTCCCTCTCTTTCTGACTCATTTCACTTGGCATGATACTCTTCATATCTATCCACTTATAAGCAAATTTCATGACTTCATTTCTCCTAACAGCTGCATAGTATTCCATTATGCAGATGTACCAAAGTTCCTTTAACCAGTCGTCTGTTCTTGGGCACTTGGGTTGTTTCCAGATTTTAGCTATTGTGAATAGTGCTGCAATGAACATATTGGTACAAATGTTATTTTTACTGTGCTTTTTTGCACCCTCAGGATATATTCCTAGAAGTGGTATTGCCGGGTCATATGGAAGTTCAATTTCTAGTGTTTGAAGGATTGTCCATATTGTTTTCCAGAAAGGCGGGACCAGTTGGCATTCCCACCAACAGTGAAAGAGCGTCCCATTTTCCCCACATCCATGTCAGCACTGGTTGCTTTTGTTCTTTTTAATGTGTGCCAGGGCTGGAGCAATAGCACAGCGGGTAGGGCATTTGCCTTGCACGCAGCTGACCCAGGTTCCATTCCTCTTCCCCGCTTGGAGAGCCTGGCAAGCTACCGAGAGTATCTTGCTTGCATGCCAGAGCCTGGCAAGCTACCCATGGCATACTGGATATGCCAAAAACAGTAGCAACAAGTCTCACAATGGAGACGTTTCTGGTGCCCGTGCGAGTAAATCGATGAGCAACGGGATAACAGTGATACAGTGAATGTGTGCCAGTCTCTGTGGTGTGAGATGATATCTCATTGTTGTTTTGCTTTGCATCTCCATGATGATTAGCAATGTGGAGCATTTTTTCATGGTCTTTTGGTGACCTTATTTTTTAATATTCTTTCCATACTGACTGAACCATTTGCTTTGTGGTTGTTGCTGTTTTTGCTTTTTGGGTCATACCTGGCAATGCACAGGGGATTATTCCTGGCTTGTACACTCAAGGATTACTCCTGGTGGTGCTCAGGGGACTATATGGGATGCTGGGAATCAAACCCAGGTCGATCACATGCAAGGCAAATGCCCTACCTGCTGTGCTATCACTCCTGAACCCTTTGCTTTAGATACATTATTTCTTAATTGTTTGTTGTTTTTTGAAGCTACACCCAGTGGTGCCCAGGTGTTACTCCTAGTTTGCAGTGCTCAGGGGACCATATTTGGAGTCAGAGATTGAAGCTGGTCCAGTTGCATACACGGCAAAAGCCCTATCCACTCTACATTCTGTCTGGCCCCAGACACATTATTTCTTTAAACATGTTAATACATCTATACAGGTGTGCATGGTGCTGTTCAACAATCTCAACCAATCTTCCACTTCTAGATGAGTCTATACCCCTCTCCTTGACTCCATGTACATTAATTTTTCAAGGTAGCTCCATTTTCTACTTATCTTGCCTCTAGAGGAGATACTGCAGACCTTAAGGAATAGCCACTTTAGTAAACATTGTTATGCAGAGGACATGAATCTGTCTAAAGTGTGGTTTTACAACTAATTCTAATTTGACTTTAATTTTCCTAAATCTTTACTAGTGTCAGTTTTCTCTCCAGATAAACAAATCTAGGTGTTTAGAGACAATAACAAAAATGTCCACAAGTTTATCAAACAAAAATAGAAGTTGGGGGGGACTAGAATATAGGACAAGGGTTAAGGTACTTGCCTTAAATGTGGCTGACCCAGGTTCTATCCCCACTACTGCATATTGTCCCCTGAACACTTGCAGGAGTGGTGCTTGAGCACAGAGACAGGAGTAAACTCTGAGCACTGCCATATGTAGCTCCCAAAAACCAAAAGACAAAACAAAGTTTTCCTGTTGACCAGAACTTACTGTTTTGTCAATACATTTTGTTTCCAAATATTTTGAGATGGCATGGTTCAATATTCATGAGTTGAAATAATTTTCAGTTAATTAAAAAAACCTATAGATTCATAGACAATTCCCCCATAACTCAGGTGTCTTATTATCCGCTTTTCTTCTATATTATAAAAGTAGGATTATGTTCAAGTCAATGGAATAATGAGCCAGGAGAAATTAACTTAAAAATTACTTAGGCCATGTTAAGATGATAGATTGCAAGTGTTAACTGAGTTTTTGCTGAAACTTAATATAATGAGAAATACTAATGATAATAAAATGCAAAAAAATTCACTACAACAACTAAATTCAAAAAGGGACACAATCCAACTCAATAACCTTCCAACATTGTGTGTTTTCCAACAAAGAGAAGAAGCTTAGCACAAATCCATTTATGAACAATCCTGCATTCTCTTCCCCAAGAAGTTAAACTACTAATTTAACAAAGTGGTGAGACTCCTAAGACACCCAGGTCTGGAAAGAAGCAAACTAAGTGGTTAACATTAATTCTCTGCTAGGATAAATGTAACAAAATAGGGAAACTTTGAGAGAACAGACCTGAGCCTGTGGAGAGTGTTAGGGAAGCAAAAGTGAGAAAAGGACAGGAATACACACACATAGGAATATGCACACACATGCACATACATGCATGCACATGCACACATGTATACACATACATCACATATGCACATGCACATGCATGGACACATGCACACACATGCACTTGCGTCACATATGTACATACATGCATACACATGCACACACACAAACATACATCTCCATGTGGGAAGTGCCAGGCAATGAAGACAATGAATCCCAGAAGAGGGCCAGTCTTGGAAGAGTCCAGCCTATATATAAATCAGTATCACATGAGAGCAAAGTGGACATTTGACTGTCTCATAAGTCAGGCGAGTAACAAATGGGTTTCAGGCCTTAGGGAAAGAGTTAAAAAGATACCCGTCTCTTAGAACAAACAGAACATAGACAATGCTCCCGATCATGAGCAAGATGCAAATCTGAATAACAAAAATTAACCCATATGCTGGGGCTGGAGTGATAGCACAGCGGGGAAGGCATTTGCCTTGCACACAGCCGACCCGGGTTTGATTCCCAGCATCCTATATGGTCCCCCAAGCACCACCAGGAGTAATTCCTGAGTGCAGAGCCAGGAGTAACCCCTGTGCATCACCGGGTGTGACCCAAAAAGCAAAAATAAAAAAAATTAACCCATATGAAAACGATATATAAAAAATATAGCACACAGGGGCTGGAGACATAGTACTGGAGGTAAGGCACTTTCCTTGTTTACAGCTGCAGCCGTGGCTGCAGTCTGATTCAAATCTCCAGCATTACATATGGTTCCCTGAATACCGCCAGGGGTGACTCCAGAGCACAAAGCCAAAACTAGTCCCTGAGAACTATCTGGTATCATCCAAACATCATAAAATAAAACAAATCAAATTTGGCAACCAGAAAGAGGGCACTATAAAACAAAGAGTAAGAATTTTCAATTGTTAATTGATTGTTAATTAATTGCTGGACTTATGGCTGCTTCCCACAGTGCTCAATCCTGACATGGACTTATGGTATTCATGGGCCCTGGGCCTACATTTGGCAGTGCTAATACGGTGGAGAAAGAATGTGTTTCTGGGGATAGAACACAGGGTCTTTTTTGCTCCTCTCTGGCCCTAATAAGAAAATTTAAATACTGAGAGTTTTAATAAAATTACATTATTAAAGACCAGATTATAATAGATTGAGGTGAAATGACAGATTTTAGTTCAAAGAAAAACTAATTGAGAGCTAAAATATTACTTAAAATTAATATAAAAATTAGAACTAGGGACAAAATAACTACCTCTAAAAATTCAATACCAACATAGGACGGACTAGAGATAAATATAGTTAATGTAGAAGAAAAGACAAATATAAAGAAATTAATGTGAAGCTAGTAGATAGGAAAGTGATAAAAAGTCAATTTAACCTAAGGATAATCAGGATTGCTGAATTATATCACTATTCCCACAATGAAACTGAATTGCATTCAAAGACAAAATATAAGATCCTTCCACTGAAAAACAAATGTTACAGAAAATTTTATGAACATATAAAACACATAAAGTTACAACATGAGGCAAATCCCATTTATAATATTGAACTTCAAGGATTAAAAATAAAAGTATTCTCCAGTATTCAGGGCAACCAGATAGACATCAACTATAAAAGGAAGGAGAAAATAGGTTGGCTTCCACTGTAATGACAGAAGACAGTGGAGTAATGGTTACCACATGGCTTAAACTGAGGTTGGGATACAGCAATATCCAGCGTGTACAGATTCTGGATCCAACAGGAAGACATTTTGATGCATGAAAGAACTCAGGAACACACAGCAGCCCTTGAAAACACTTCATGATCTTTAAAACCCACCACCCAACCACATCTTGCTTTCAAGATGCAGGAGAATTGGTTTGAAACAAACAAGTCTGTTAAGACCAATTTTGGGTCATAGAGAGAGCTCAATGACCCGGAACACATGCTTTGCATGCAAGAAGCCTGGATTTGGGCCCAACTCGTCTTGATACTCCCTAAGCACAAGTGGGAGTAAATACCGAGCATGAATGTAGCCTGAGCCACCACAGGATGTAGCAACAACAACAAAAAAAACAACAAAATATCCAATTATTCATCCAAATATTGATTCAATGTCACTATAGAAATTAAGAATTCCAAAGATAATGTGAACATTGTAAGCGGGCAAAATAAAAAATAATATAACAAAAATTGAGTGATAGAGAAGAGGAAAGACAAGGATGAAAGTGTCATGTCCCCAACTTTCAAAGGTTGCTATACTATATAATAGTCCTAGCTTCTTATTTTTATTTTAAACTGTTGATTATTATAGCTTTGCTCACATGTTGACAAGGATATTATTATTCATGGTTTTGATATATAGCTCTTGCACTTTCATCACCACCAAAGGACCCAAGATCCTCCACCCCACAGTCCTTAGGTGACTTCTAGTTCACTTCTTCCTTTCTGCCAGCATCTCCTACCCTCACCTCCCAAACTGCTTAGTGATCTGTGCTTTGAAGAAAAAAAAAGGCAAGTATTCGATACTGCATATCTGCATATTCCCGTTTTTGCTTCTCTATATATCACAGATGAGTGAGATCAACACATATTTGTCCTTCTTCCTCTATCTTCTTTTGTTTACCATAATACCATATGGCTCCATCCAAGTTGCAGCAAACTGCAAGAATCCATCTTCACTAATACTGGAGTCCTGGCTTTTAAAGTAAGGTTTCAAATGTTTTCCTTATCTTATCTCTTATGATAGAAAAAAACATTTCAAAGTTCAACATTTCTTTTTATTTCCCCTTGAGTCACCTACCTGGCAATGCTCATGGTTACTCCTGGCTCTGCACTCAGAAATTGTTTCTGATAATGCTTGGGGAGACCATATGGGATGTCAAGGATCAAATCCAATTGACCTTATGCAAGGGAAGTGCCCTACATGCTGTACTATCTCTCTAGCCCATTTGACATTTCTTTGCATATTTTTCCTGTATTAAATTAAGGAAACTTGAACTAAGTGCTTGTTTAAGAGTTTATATAATTTCATTATTTATTTATTTTTAACATTTTCTGGAAATTTTCAAACAGTCCTCAAAGCAAACCCTTATCTAGCTTCACAATTACTAACATTTGATTTTCTCATTCTGTTTCTCATCCCTACTCCCTAACAACGATATCTGAAACTTGCCTAATCTTAATAGTAACATCTGGAGAAGTTAAATTAAATTTGGGGGTAATTTAAGTTTTATCCTTGTGTTTTTTCTGCCTTGTTGATTACCTGATTATGAGCCATAATGTTGTTTAAATAGAAATTAATAGCCTCTCCTCTCTTCTTTCACTTTCTAAAATAACTGGAAGCAAATAGGCAAAAATGGAAAAAATGACTACTGTCTGGTGTGAAAAGATGGAAATAAATTATATATATATTTTAATGTAAGAAAGTTGTTTGGAAGACCATGGAGGAGATAGATTACAAGGCATTATTGTTCTACCCAAACACCCTTTTCATTCTTTTTTTAAAAATAACTTAATTTTTTAAATTGAATCACTGTGAGATACAAAATTACAAAGTCATTCATGATTGGGTTTTGTTATACAATGTTACAATACCCATCCCTTCACTAATGTACATTTTCCACCACCAATATCCCCAGTTTCCCTCCCACCTGCCCCCTCACTTACCCGCCTGCAAGATGACACATATTCTCTCTCTTTCTATCTCTCCCTCTCTCTCTCTCCCTTTCTCTCTCTCCTTTTGCCATACAAATTATTATTATGGTTTGCCATACAAATATTTAAAGGCTATATTTTATATTATCATGTATATCCCTTTTCCTATTTTAAGCACTCAGTTCTTATTCAGAGTGTTCATTTCCAACTGTTACTGGTCCATGGTTGGAAGTTTGCCACAAGTATGGAGGGTAGGGAGGTGGAGGACAGATAGGAAAGAGATGGGAGTACTACATCAATAATAGTAGGAAATTCATTCTTATTTACACCCAGTGTTAGAATATCTCAACCTCTATTTTATATAATATGCAAGATAAAAATTGCATTGATACTACTTTAAGTGTCACAACAATGTTCAAAGGTTGAAATTCTTATTATCCTAACTTCATAGTGAAGAAAATAAGACTGAAAATTCCACCTCTAATAAATGTTGGAGCTGGTCTTTACCCCACAGAAGAGAAAGTGAATCTAGAAACTTGCCTTTGCTCTTTCCCCCTTCCTCTTTGCTGGAGAAAAGGGGGCTCAGAGCTTGCTTTCCCCGGAAGTGGCCTTCTCAAAGCTTTTTTCCAGAAGGTCTGACAGAGGAATTCTTTCATCAGCTGCTAAGAAAATATGTTCACCCAAGCTAACATTTCTCTTGGGATAATCTCAGTGGCCCGCCAGTCATATATTATGTTGGTTAATGTTGTTTATTCGACTGAGAAAATTCAATAAATGCAATGGCCTCTTGGCCATAAATTATAACTCAGAGACTACTGACTCTCCTTTATGATTTTTTAGCTCCAATATTAGAACATTAAAACTCCTTTTCTAAGAGTATTGTCTATCTCTTCATCTGGAAGTCTTCTTCCTTCAAACATGGCATCTGCATTTTCGTCTTAAGGCAAGAAGAGTGAAAAATAATTTTAGGTTTATTGTTAAGCAAAAAGTCATATTTGTGTGCATAAATGAAACTCTCCCCAGGGTGAGACCCAATATCCCTCCCTGGAAGTTCCTATAAGAGGCATAGCCAGAGCATGCTGATCATGTGCTTCAGGTTCAACTTGGGTTTTAATTCCTACTGTCCCACTTTCTCATTTGATCCCTGAACTCTCCGCCTCTTTCTCTGTAATGTGGCAAAAGCGCACACATATTAGCGCACAGGATTGTAGTGAGCATGAAGTGAATTAAAAGATGTCAGGCATTTTACAAGCTCCTAGCACATAATAACTTCACAATAAATGTTCATTACTGTGTACATCAAAGTAACAAGGTATTTAAAATTTCTCTCGAGTCTGGCTTTCTGGTTCAGTCAGGACTTGTCTATAAAGCCCTGATATATCTGATATGCTGTTTTTCCTTCTAGATCAGCCTCAAGCTACTCCAATGGTGTATCACTTGTATCACTTGTCATCTCGTTGATCTTTGATTTGCTCGAGCAGGCACCAGTAACATCTCCATTCGTCCCTACCGAGTGCTAGTGTAGCCCCGTGGTATCTGCTTTCTCCAGGAACATGAAGAGCCTCAAACCGTTCATTCAGGGTTTTGACGAAGAAGTCTAACCATCTCCTGGTGGGCAGCCACACGGTCTTTTGATGTTCTGTGGAATCCAGCAGTAACAGCTCTAGTCCAGCAGTTATCTCTAAATCACATTATATATCTGGCCCAATGGTGGGATTCCATAAATGTAAGGGAAGGAGTACCACCTTCATACCTGTGCTGATTTCTATTTTACCAAACAAATTCCCTTTTCAAGAGCAACAAAAGTGACCTGCACAGATCACATGAGCTCCGTGAAGTTTCTGTAGGAGATAAGAGATGCCATCCAGAGATATGGCTTCTCTATTGATTCATGGGACCTCGAAACACTCAGAATGGGTGAAAGTTCAACCAGGCATGGGGCTCCACAGTGATTCCTTCCCCAAACTCAGCACTCCAATCTGCTCAGAGGACTGCTGAATTTGGGACACTGCACATTCATCTTGAGACTGCTGGCCACCAGCACAGAATAGCACGTGACTCCAGGGAACTGTAAATATAACCATGATCTGGAATTCTGGGATATACAAAGCACTAAAATGCTATGTAAAACAGAGTACAATCTGGACAAGGGCTGATAAGAATATAGACTCTGATTTACAGTTATAATCTCTGGACAGGGATAGAGAGATAGTTTAGAGGTAAGGTACTTGTTTTGCATGAGGCCAGACCTGGTTTGATCCTCAGCACCACACATATGTTCCCAAAAGCACCACTGGGAGTGGCTTCAGTGCACAGAGACAGAAATAGCCCCAAACCCCAAATAAAAATAAAATCCCTTGACTTTAAATGAATCCAGTGAGGAAGTTTTTGCCTGTGCAACTGAAAAATTGATTGGGAAACATTTCTTCCCCTAATGGGGTTGTGGTGGTAACAGGAAATGGATTCCTAAGTAGACTGACTTCTGGTACTATTTAGCTTTACCCTCAAATGATGCTCTGATACACAATTGTGACATGTGATTATGGCTTAACTTAGTTACCAATGCAAAGCTACACTTAGGTCAAACGTGCCACCCCCACCTCGCAAGGACTGGCAGAGATGGGCAGAAGTCACTGGCTTTTTGATAACAGCCTAATTGAAAAGCTGCTTTTCTGTCAGACTCATCCCATTGAAATAGGCAAACAAAATCCTTCATGGTTCTCCATAAGTACAGAGAGCCCAACAAGATAAAGCCTTTGTTCCCCTGCTGCCCCAGCACTGATCTCAGTATAGTAATATCTAAACAGGGACTTTATTTTCAGAGAGTCCATGATGGAGCCAAATCTAGACTTGGGCTGGGGTGCTGAGTCTGTCTCCCTCTATCAGTGACTCGGACACGAAGACCAGCGGGCACCGACCACAAAGCAAGCAGATGCCTGCCTGGACTGCTTTATGGCAGGTGACAAGGCTGCCGGAGAATACAAACCCTGATGATAATAGGGCTATATATCGATTGCGAATAAAATTCATGAAGTGTGAAGCTGAAAACTGCACTGGGGAACTTGAGCAGGGAGGCCTCCTGGAGAAGACTCCAGAACTAGCAACTGTCTGGCAATCACAGTGGCCCTGGAGGGAGTTGGGTCCAGCCTGGTGTTTGGTTCCGCCTAGACTGCCTGCAGTCTGTGGGCAGAAGGCACAGTCACCAACTTCCTCAGGGGTCTGTGAAGCCCATGCAAGCACTATGAGGAAACGGTCAGAAATCAGAAGGCTCCTGTTCCAGAAACACTCTGCTGTTGAAAGTCCAGATGACCCGGCTAGTGATTAAACCTAATGACCTCTGTTTTTCTGCTCAGGGAAAGGTGAGGTTTTATTCACTGACCAGTGCTTACGGTTGAGCCTAGTTACACCCAGGGAGTGATGTGAGACTCTCTGGGCTGGGCAAAGCCAGGCTGGAAACACCAGCAACAGAGCCTGGACCAGTCATGTGAAACAGGCTGCTGTCTCTTCCTTACATCCTTTCTTGTCTAAATTCCACTCTTCTGACCACAAAATCATATTTTCCAAGTTCTCAACAACAACAAAAGGCTAAAAGTGGCAAGATGAGCAGCTTTTTATTTCCCAGGCAGTGTGCAGGAAGGCCTGAAAGATGGAAGCACTTAGAGGTGGCTGTGGCAGGCTGGTGAGCATCCTGAAGGGAGTCAACCATTCCCCAAGTACCTTCACCATGCTTTCTCCCTCCCCAAGCTGCTGCTAAGATCCAGCCCTGCCCCAAATATCAGGACAGCTCCAAGTCCACGACAGCTTCCCCCAGCATACACGGGCCTTTACATACTATGACCTCATGGGAAAAAAAAAGACCAAAAGAAAGGTCTGTCTTACTTTTAACTTCCTGCAGTCCAGAAGGGGGTACACAGGACACCCCTGATGACAAAGCTTCCTACGGAGGAGTTTCCAAAGTGTCATGGCAAGTAGTGATTGAGCAAGAGAGTAATTGTGGCTCTGATTTAGATTAGTGACAATAAAGTCTGAAAGTAGATGTCATCTTGAAGATGCATTGAGATTTTATTTGAAAAAGATAGAATCTGCATTTGTCTTCTATCACTGCCTAACAAATTACCACTAATTTAACAGCTTGAAATAGCACAAATTTATCACTTCTTGGTCCTCACATAGAGGTTAGTGGATCCTCTAACCAGTCTCACCAGGCTAAAAATCAAGGTGTCCACAGTGAAAACAGTACTAAGAGGAAAGCTCATAGCTATTCAAGCAAACACGAGAAGGAAAGAAAAGGCTCAAATCAATGGCCTAGCTGCACAGTGAGAGAAACTAGAAAAAGAACAAATGACTCTCAAAGAAAACAAAAGCAAGAGATAATAAAAATTAGAGTGGAAATCAATTATATAGAAAATAAGAAAACAATACAAAGGGTCAATGAAACCAGGAGTTGGTCTGTGAAAAAATTAACGAAATTGCCAAACCCTTAGCTGACTCACAAAGAAAAGAGAGAGAGAGATAAAGAGAGAGAGAGAGGGAGAGAGAGAGTCCAAATAAATAGAATCATAGATGACAGGGGAAATATTAGAACAGGCATACAAAAGATCATAAGAGATCTCTATGAACAAATTTATGCCACCAAGCTCAAGAACTGAAAGGAAATGTATGAATTCTTAAAATCATATAAACTCCCAACACTGAACCAAGAGGAAGTAGAATACTTGAAGATATTAATATTGAGTAAAGAAGTTGAAACAATAAATTAAATCTCCCCAAGAACAGGCCCGGACTGATAGTACAGATGGTAAGGAGGTTCCCAGGCACCCAATATAATCCCCTGAGCCCCAAAGGAGTGATCCCTGAGCACAGAGGCAGGAGTAAGCCCTGAGCACTGCCAGGTGTGGTCACATTTTCTAAATCAGAAAAAAGTAAAACTATCACTATTTTCAGATGACATGACAATGTATATATAAAAACCTAGGGACCCAGCAAAAAAACTGTGAAAGAGGAACCCTCATTCACTATTTGTGAGAATGTCATCTAGTTCAACCTCTATGGAAGCAATATGAGGATCTCTCCCCCAAAAATAGAAATTATATGCAAAATGATCTCTTGCATGTGTAGGACTTAAAAATATACAGCAAGGTTGTAACAAAAGGCAAAGGCAACAAATAGGAAAGTTGATCCACAGAACTGAATTTGTGAGGGACTGAGGTGGTTGAAGGGAGGGGCTTCGTGACCTTTGGAGAGAGAGATGGGTCCTTCCTCTGATGATGGGTGTGGTATTGTAATTATGTGCACATAAAGCTATTGTTAACATATCACAACTCACAATACTTCAATAAAGATTGTTTTAAAGTACATAAATAAAATATATAGCAAGAAAAAGTAATTTTTAAGTTGAGGTGTTCATAGAGCTGGAAACTTCTCTGAGATTGTAAGGGGCCTCCTCCAGATTCATTCCTCATTCAATACAGAACTCACTTCCTTAGGCTGAGGGCCACAGTTCCTGAAGGTCAGGCACAACTTTCTTTCAGGCAACTTCTTCCCAGCTGGATGGTTTACTTTCTCAAGGCCAACAGAAGAATTGAAATACTTCTGACTCAGACCTCAAGGCCACTTTTTTTATTTAAAGGGGAGCATCCCACAAAGTGTTCAGAGGGCCCAAGGGCCCTTTTCAATGATACTCACTCCAGTTCTGCTTGGGCCAAGCAGTGCTAAAGACCACCTGGACTACTATGGCATTGGTTATCCCTAACCAATGAAGTACTGGAGGTTTGAAATTGGGGCCCCTGCATGCCAGGAATTCACCCCAACACTTTGAACTATCTCTCTAGTCTCTAGACCCTCCTTTAAGGGGCTCACCTGAATGGATCAAGACCACTTGAAATAACATTTGAAGTCAGGGCTTACTTTATGCCTGTCAAATCCCTTCACCTTCGCCATAGGATAAAATATAACCATGGGCATAATAGGCCATCACCTTTACCATTTTCCATTGGCTAGAAGCAAGTTACCAGTTCTGCCAACCCTCAAAAGAATGGAAACATATATGGGCCTGGTTTGGGGGAGTCGTTTTGTAATTCTCTCCCTACCACCGAATCACTCCATCCTTTTGTTTAGCTTGGTTTATTTATATATGTTTCATTTTATACCATTTTCTCTTCTTGTTAGAGAGAAACTTTTCAGAAACAAGTCTTCCGCCCCTATATGCACTGTACGCAGACTCTGTCTAAGGTTTGGAAACAGATGTAAAGTTTTCTCACACACACATACCCTCCCTTGTCAAGGTCTTATACCTTCTACTGTTCTCCATCAGGAAAATAAGTGAGCAGGCACAATGCAAAGATCTCACAATCAACTCAAAATCTCCAAAGATTACAGGAAATTACCCTTGAGAAGGTCACTCACACAGGGAGATTTTCAGATGAAAGCACCCCAAGCAGAAGAAGTTTTTGCCCAAGGAGAGATCACAGAGGAGACTCAGGGCCCAATACATTGTGAACATGGTGCCAATCATCAAATTGATACCTCCCTCTTGTTTCCAAGAAAAATCAAGCGCTTATCTCCTTCCCTCTGTGGCTTTACTAAGCCCCCTGCAGTCAGAAATCAGCAGCCTCTTGACCTTACCCCACACTGTAGCAATAAAAGACTTAACTTCTGGGCATTATCTTTTCAACAAGAGAGACTTGGGATAAACACGAGCCAGGGTGGTAAATTGTTTTCACACATATTCCTGGCATTTTCCCATGCACCTGTCCCTCCACTGCCCTTCTCCCTGGTACTTGATTCTTTATCTGCATCCCTCCTGCTTTGCTCGCTAGCATTCAGCCATTCTTTCAACCCACCCCTCAGACTTTTTGCCTTCCCTCCCTGAGCTTGCCTTCAATCCTCTCCTTAGTCCATGATCTATTGACTCTCTAAAAGGAGAATCCCTTTGCACTAATGAATAAATGCTGCCAAACCACCCAGCATAATTGAAAGGAAATAAAACTCCTTATCAGAAGAAAAAGAAAAGGGGAAAGAGAAAAAATATGTAGTGGAACCACTAACTGACAAGTCAAGCAAAGTTTGTAACAAAAAACTAGATCAGGGGCCGGAGCGATAGCACAGCGGGTAGGGCGTTTGCCTTGCACGCGGCCGACCCGGGTTCGATCCCCGGCATCCCATATGGTCCCCCAAGCACCGCCAGGAGTAATTCCTGAGTGCAGAGCCAGGAGTAACCCCTGAGCATCGCTGGGTGTGACCCAAAAAAAAAAACAAAACAAAAAAAAAACTAGATCATCAGTCTGAATCTGACTTCAAGTGTGGGAGAAATCTAGACCTAAGACACCTAAATGTCACTGATTATATTTCAGAGATCCCATTGTGAAAGCAGCATCTTATAAAGTTCTGGAGTGCTCAAACAGACATAGCCTTAACATCTCCCTGGACAATAATGGAAAAGGAGACATTGTCCTTGAAAAGAAGGCATCCTCCCATTCTTAAGAATGTGAGTCAGAGAGCTGAGTTTGAATGCGATCTCCATGGCTTTTGAATCCTGTGGTCACTTGGCTATGATCAAAGTGTTTACCTGCTGTAAATGTCAGTTTCTCCTTTATCCGGGGGAATGTGTGAGTGACCATGTCATAACTGCTGTTGTGGCACTGGGCTGACACTGGACTGGAGAGAGAGAGTACAGCAGGTAGGGCATGTACCTTGCAAACAGTGTACCCTGGTTTGATCCTCAGCACTGCATATAATCCCCCAAGCACCACTAGGAGTCTTTCCTAAGCATGGAGCCAGGAGTAAATTCTGAGAATCCCCAGGTGCCACCCCAAAACAAGACAAAATAGTGTCTGAGACTTAGATGTTGAAGGAGTCACTAAAGTAGGAATATGGCTTAGATGAGTCATCTCCCCCAAAACTGGGGCCTCCTACATGAGTTTAAGGATAAAATACTATAGATGGATGCTGGCAACCCAACTCGCAAGATAAACCCTGGGCTTGTTTCATTCTTTGTCACTTTTTCTACTTTATACAATTGGTATCATGAGAAGGTCAAAAGAAAGAAGACGGTTCCTGGAACTAGAGTGTCAGATCACCTGCAAGCTTCCAATCTGGAATCCCTGAAGATGGATCAAGCACAGCGCCATGAAATAAAAAGGGTCCATGTCTAATCACAAAACAAATTTTTCAAAAAAAGTTTGGAATATTAAAAAACATCATTGATTTGGAAAGATCCCAAGTATACTAGAGCTAGCAAGTGAGACATTTTGCTATGATAATGTTCTAAAGCATAAACCATGTTCAAGTCCTTTAGAAAACTTGCTGGTATGAATCATACCCTGCTCCATAAAGACAAATATAGACTTCCCAAAGTCTCTGCTAGCGGGCCAGGAGCTCTGTTTGCCAGTGAAGGTCCAAAGCCAGCCACTACAGAGAGCAAAGATAAGGCCTAAATTAAATTCCAGGTCTGTTTCTTACTAAATAGAACTCTCTAGGACAGGAATTGTCAACATTTAATGTATCAAAGAAATAACCAATACATGACATTGGGACCCACACATTTGGTTTTATTCCTTCAACAAAGATTGACTGAACAGCTTATATGTTAGTCAGAGGGGATACAAACAAAATCTCTATCCCCACAAAAGCTTATTGTTCACAGGTGGATATGGGCAAAAACCAGATTGCTACACTATTCGTGGAAGATCTTCCCAGAATGAGAGGCCAAAGAAAAACAAAACCCAGCAATTGCCGGGCAGCAGTGTACCAAATGATTTACATATATTGGCTCATTGATTCTGGAAGCAGGTCATGTAATTTGCATGTCACGGGGAAAGAGCTTAGCTGGCGGGTTCCTGCGCCTGTATCCCAGGCCCTTCAGCCTCTGAAGCCCATGTTCATAACAACAGATCATAGGCTTTGTTCAAATGGCTCTGGCCTTCGGGTCAGCTGGGTTTTTCAATTGGTCAGCACATGAAGGGAATGAAGCGAAGAACTACTGATGGTGCTGAGGGTCTGGTGACAGGCTCGTCAATACTCTAGAAATTAACACTATTTTAACTCTCTGACCTAAGCTCCCCAAAAGTGTATAATATGCAATTTGTTTTACTTTTAAAAGAAACCACTAAATGAAAAGAACACAGAAAATCGTCCAGGAGAATGCTCTGGATAGAAATTGTGACATCCAGTATCCCTATATCACTCTGGTACCACCACTCTGTAGGGGTTTGTGGTGGATACCCCTCAGGTCATGGGAGAACTTGGCCACAAGAGGGCAGAATGTGCATTGAACAATCAGCACCCAAATCCCAATAGCCCTATGTGAGAAAGAAACCCAACGATGCACACTTCACTTATACTCCGATGCTGATAAACACTTGCTATCCTGCTCTGGCAGAAAGCAAATAAGGGATTTTTTTACCCTAAAATATGGTACCTTATTACTTTAACTCAGAACATACTATGTGGAGAGAAAGACTTCCTTTCCTCTCATGGTTCCATCTATTCCGGTGTTCTTAGAATCACATGCTGAGCTATTCAATTATTAATTTAATGCATATATTTTAATGAACACTCCGACTTTAAGGAGGGAAATCTCTCTATACTATAAACTTTTTTATTGGCATGAATTATACAGCATCGCCAAAAACAGTAACAACAATTCTCACAATGGAGATGTTACTGGTGCCCCCTTGAGCAAATCGATGAACAATGGGAGGACAATGCTATAGACAGTGCTACAGTTTTTTTTATTGTTATTGTTTGTTTTTCTTTGTTTTTTCTTTTTTATTTGGTGGGGCAGGAGAGCAAAGAGTTATTGAGATGCAAAGGTTCAGAGCTCAAGTCCATTCCTTCTAGCTTCTAAATAAATGTCAGTCAAAGCCAGAAACACCCCCACTGCTCCTGCATCCCTGGAGGCCCCATAGCTTTCCACCACCTTACATCAGGCCAATTCCATGGAGCTTTCATGACCTAGAGGCCATGTTTTTCACTCTCGACTGCTCTGTCTCTGCCCAGGCGAAGACCAATGCAGGAATGGCAGTGCCACCTCGTACCAACATGCCCCAACCTCTCATCCCTCCTAACTTGAGACAAAGTGGTTTCTGGACAGCTGTCTTTCTGGCTCAGTGACCCTAAATGATTCCTCAGTGTCCATAGCTACCTCCTGCCTGTACATGTTGGAATTTTCCTACCTGTGTCTCATTTCGCTCTTCTGTTCCTCTGACCTTGCCCAAGGACCCAACAGCCATCTCCATGTGGGTAATATTTCAAGTGTTTTTGTCCCCCAGACACTCCCTCCTGAGTGCTTCTTCAGCAGTTCAGTTTGATATACCCCCAACGGAATGATATGTCCCAAACTCCCTTCCTGGGCTCCCTACCTGCCACCACACAAGTGAGCCTGTCTCAACCATCTCTGTTCTGAAATCCATGTCTCCTGCAGTCAGCTGTCTGAGAAGTTCTCTCCGTACATGGCTTCTCTTTCCCTCACATCCAGTCAACTGTGATTCCTATGCATTCAACAACCATACTTTAAACGTACCCCTTGCCTACTCCCCTCTTCACTCCCCAGTCAAATAGTTTTAAACACAGGTTTGACCATGTCACTTTCCATATTTGAAATCCTAGTGGGGTTCCAGTTCTTTGAATAGACTAGTCCACAAAGAAGTCTAATCTTTTCTTTTTTTTTTCTTTTTGGGTCACACCCGGCGATGCACAGGGGTTACTGCTGGCTCTGCACTCAGGAATTACTCCTGGTGGTGCTCAGGGGACCATATGGGATGCTGGGATTCGATCCCGGGTTGGCCACATGCAAGGCAAATGCTCTACCTGCTGTGCTATCGCTCCAGCCCCTAACCCTTTCTTTTTTAATCTATGCCTTTCCTCTCTTTCCAGACCCTTCTCACTCTTCTCTTACATTTACTCCTCCCTTTGTCTTCCAAAGTGCTTTCCCTCTATCTCAAAAGCTTGTTTGGAAGTGCGTTCACTAATTGAGTAATTATTATGTGCCCAGCACCATAGGAACCTTAAAAATGTATTGATCACAAGTCTTTCTGTGAAGGGCAAGGGGTGAAGCTTGCCTCCAAAGCCTCAGGCCACTTACATATGTATAAAAAGAGAATGCCAACTATACTAATTAATAGAAATTAAAAATATTCTAGATGGCATAAACATGTGTGCAAAGAGGGAGTTCAGAGGAGGAAGAGCTAAGATATTGTACATAGGAAAAGCTTTAGAGATATGATCTGCGCATGACACATGTCAGATAAGGAAGACCGGCTGTTTTCTGATATGCACACAGGAAGATAAAGGGGCTAGGAAAGGAAGACAGAAAGCAGGAGACGTAACAGCAGTGTCAGGTTGATCAAAGAAATGTGTTTTCACCTGGAAAACACAGGCACTTAAAGTTTGACAAGCAGAGGCCACTGTGGCTCTTTGAGAAAGCAGGTTCTGGAGAAGCCGGATCAAAGTGGGAAAAGTAGCTCCTCTGAAAGTGAAACCAGGCTATTCCGTGCTACTATGTCAAGAAGGTGGCTAGTCAGGGACTGCAACAGCTTGAGGAGTTAGTATTAGCATAACTTGAACAGCAAACAAAGACCCCATGAAGATTAGGTTGAACTCAGCCCTCTAGCCTCAGACCACCACTTAAAACTGATGAGAATCCCAGAAAGACAGGGCCTGAAAGACAGAAGGCAGCTGACACCTTAGACTTCCCTGGTGAGTCCCACCCAGTTCCTGGGAGCAGCCTGGGGCATGAACAGGAGGCGAGGATGCCAGCCCCACTCTCAGCTCTAGCTGTCACTGTAAAAAGTGCAAAACAACAGAGGCGGGTTGTAAAACTTAAGCAGATCAGACACTACAAAATACTTTGTAATGCGCCATTGAGGCGGCCAAATAAGAGGCTTGAATAAATTTATATTCCAATTGCTAAACATTACAGTCAATTTGAAAACCCACAAAAGTTTTGCTGAACAACTGTATAAATTAGAATGGATCAGTCGCATTGTACTGTACCTAATAGACTGAGACATAAAACAATCGGAACTAACTCCCTCTCACCTGTTAAATCATCTTGAAATAGATCTGCAAGTTCAGTTCTCTTTCATAAAACACTGTGAGGTAATTCTCAGGTTAATGTGAATTTTACCTCTTTATTCATATGTCCCCCTTCAAGACCAAGAAGACTGAAAACTGTCTGGAATAAAAATTGATGGTATCTACACCTACCTTCCTCCCTTGGAAGCCCACTGAGTAACTTTTGGGTTGTGTCTCAAGCTGAAGAGGAATTAATAGTAGGGGCTGTTTTGTAGAAGTTGAAATCAGCATATGTATATACATGTCCATATACTGATACATTAACACATGTGCATTTATACTTGCAAGCATGCATATGTACATAGATCCACCCATTTAATGCAACTTGAATGAGGAACTATTCAAGAGCCAAGAGCCAAAGAAGGAGATTTTTGTATCTCTTTTGGACATAAATGTGTCATGAGAGTTTAGACAGCTCCCATTCCCAGTGTTCTTTGCTTCCTGTTCCAAATCATTTGATTGATGACAATTGCACATCGTTTGATAACCACCACAAAATTGACACAGCCAGAGGTTAGACAGAACCATCTTTGCCTCTGGACTCTGTTTCCATATAAAACCTGGGAATTAGATGGTAGAGTTTAATTGTCTGCAATCTTTGTGGCAAGCTGATGAGCCAAAGACTATTATTGGCCGCATCGTTCAGAGAGGGTGACTGAGTTCTAGACAGACAGGGTGATTTGTTTTGTGCTACAGCAAGTAAGCAGGTTTCTCTGTTCAGATTTCTCTGATCCTGCCATATAGTAGGCAGCTGTGGTGTAGGCAACCAGGTACAGCTATGAGACCAACTCCCTCTCCCTCAGATCATTCAAAAGAAACTTGGCCTAGGGAGGAGGCTGTCGGGGGCTCCTTGTCTATTCTCCCACTAAACTCTGAAATGGTGAAGAGAAATTCCTTCCTGTTCCCACAGCCTCCTCAAGCTTCTTTCTCTCCAGGTAAAGCAAGATTATTGACGGAGTGTTAAATCTTACAGAACACCCACGGACAGATATTTGGTTGAGCTTCACATGGTCTGGAATCTCTGCTAGCCTCACTGCTCACTGAAAAATTCCTTTTGGGTTACTTGGCTTAAATTCTCTGAAGAGAGGAGTGCAGCTCATATTCCTGAGTCCCAGGGCCAGCTGAAGAAGCCACATAAACAAATGGGACTATGTCAGTACTTCAAAAGAAACAGTGACCAAGATACAGAAAGAGCCCACAGAATGGGAAAGAATATTTACCCAATACCCATCTGATAAGGGATTAATATCCAGGATATACAAGGCACTAGTAGAATTTTACAAGAAAAATTGTACAACCCCATCAAAAAATGGGGAGAAGAAATGAACAGAAGTTTCCTCAAAAAAGAAATACAAATGGCCAAAAGGCACATGAAAAAAATGCTCCACATCACTAGTTATCAGGGAGATGCAAATCAAAACAATAATGAGATACCATCTCACACCACAGAAACTGTCACACATTCAAAAGAACAAAAGCAACCAGTGCTGACGTGGATGTGGGGAAAAAGGGACGCTCTTTCACTGTTGGTGGGAATACCGACTGGTCCCACCTTTCTGGAAAACAATATGGACAGTCCTTCAAAAACTAGAAATTGAGCTTTCATATGACCCAACAATACCAATTCTGAGAATATATCCTGAGGATGCAAAAACGCACAGTAGAAATCTGTACCTATATGTTCATTGCAGCACTGTTCACAATAGCCAAAATATGGAAACAACCCAAGTGCCCTAAAACAGATGACTGATTAAAGAAACATTGGTACATTGACACAATGGAATACTATGCAGCTGTTAGGAGAGATGAAGTCATGAAATTTGCTTATAAGTGGATAGACATGGAGAGTATCATGCTAAGTGAAATGAGTCAGAAAGAGAGGAATAGACATAGATAAGGACTGCACTCATTTGTGGAGTATAGAATAACATCACATGAGGCTGACACCCAAGGACAGTAGATACAAGGGGCAGGAGGATTGCTCCATAGCTGCAAGCCTGCTTCATGAGCGAAGGGGAGAAGGCAGGTGGAATAGAAAAGGGATTACTGGAGGGATGGCTGGAGGAATCAGTCAGGATGAAAGAAAGAAAGAAAGAAAGAAAGAAAGAAAGAAAGAAAGAAAGAAAGAAAGAAAGAAAGAAAGAAAGAAAGAAAGAAAGAAAGAAAGAAAGAAAGAAAGAAAGAAAGAAAGAAAGAAAGAAAGAAAGAAAGAAAGAAAGAAAGAAAGAAAGAGAAAGAAAGAGAGAAAGAGAGAGAGAGAAAGAAAGAAAGAAAGAAAGAAAGAAAGAAAGAAAGAAAGAAAGAAAGAAAGAAAGAAAGAAAGAAAGAAAGAAAGAAAGAAAGAAAGAAAGAAAGAAAGAAAGAAAGAAAGAAAGAAAGAGAGAAAGAAAGAGAGAGAGAAAGAGAGAGAGAGAAAGAAAGAAAGAAAGAAAGAAAGAAAGAAAGAAAGAAAGAAAGAAAGAAAGAAAGAAAGAAAGAAAGAAAGAAAGAAAGAAAGAAAGAAAGAAAGAAAGAAAGAGAGAGAGAGAGAGAAAGAGAGAGAGAGAGAAAGAGAGAAAGAAAGAAAGAAAACCTAAAAAGGAAGTCAGAGGGTCAAGAAGGGCAGGGCATGACTGTATGTGCTAGGGCAAGAGTAACTGAGATGTAACTTTGTCAAGCACAAAATAATTAGAGATAATGAGTTCCTTGATAGAAAAAGCCAGTGTCTTGCCAGTGTTGTGTTTTCAAAGTGTTCCCATAAAGTCTTTAAGGTGCAGTGAATAAAGTGAGAGTTGGGAACCTAATCTTCTTTGTACCACATGGGGGCAACACCTCCATGTTTGATTTATTGATATTTTCCACCTCTGTCTGCTGAAGGTGGGGAGAAGGGGGTTTCAAAGGGCCTGGCTGTAGTCTCTGCCTTAAATAGCTACAGCCAGCCCCCAACCTGCCATGCTCCTGAGAGCTCTTGTAATGTTTAAAATACTTATTGTCTAAGTTGACACAGTCAAAACTTTCTGGTTCCCCAAGGACAAGGTGACTGTGGGCTGGGAAGACAGACTGATAGGTTCTTTCCAGCCCACAGTACTTGTGGAAAACTCCCATCAGGGCTGGTAGCAAAGAATTTGCTCTCAGACCAGGAGAGTATCCATGGATTAGAGGCAGGAGGGCCCCAGGAACAGACAGGCCTAACTCTTTGTCCCCGGGCCTTTCTGCAGAGGAGAAAGGCAACATTCCAAGGATGCAACAGGCACTCATCGCTGATAACATGTGATGGACACCAAGACAGCAGCAAATTGAGGGACCAAACTGCAGGGTGCTTGTGAGGGCTGGTCACCAGGAAGAATCAGCTGGGCCCCAGGTATTGAGGGACCTGGGTGGCCCAGGTTCAGGGATAGGTCTCCTTCCTACTGGAGCTGTCCTTATCTACTCTATTGCTATTTCTAGGCCCATGCTGCTTCCAAGCAGTCTCTAACAAACATCGCCTGGTCTCTGAGACCCTCTGTCCCTGCAGACTTCTCACTCAGGGTCCACAGACATCTACAATTAGTGTGTCAAAGCCCCATCCCAGATCAGCTGGCCATCTGAGTCACTCATCAGAAAAATGGCAGCACTTTGCCACTCCTGCTTGGCAAAGGAGAATCTTCTAGACAACTTTGTCTTGCCAACTTTGTCTTGCCCCTCACCATGTAGAACTAAGGGTGTCAGATCTATCCACTCATCATCCCACATTAACCCCACTCCTGGACTCTGGTTATCCCCTTCCAAAGCTCCCAACCATCACCATCCCACACTACCACCAGAAGCAGATCTTTGAAACCATGTTCTGACCACGTTACCCCTCTTACTACATAATCTTTAAAACAACAACATATA
The DNA here is from genome assembly GCF_027595985.1 of Sorex araneus. NCBI lineage: Eukaryota > Metazoa > Chordata > Mammalia > Eulipotyphla > Soricidae > Sorex > Sorex araneus. Next base: position 63,726,887 of record NC_073304.1, on the reverse strand, counting down.
AACCACTGCAATGGGATTTTAATAAGCCACAGAGGATGGATTTAAAGATCCCTGTTGTATGTGTTTTTTTTTTCTTTTTGGGTCACACCTGGTGATGCACAGGGGTTACTCCTGGCTTTGCACTCAGGAATTTACCCCTGGTGGTGCTTGGGGGACCATATGGGATGCTGGGAATTGAACTCAGGTCAGCTGTGTGCAAGGCAAATGCCCTACCTGCTATACTATTGCTCTAGCCCCTGTGTTCTTTTTCTTAAAAAAATGATTTTTATAGTTTTTCATGATGATTTATTACTTTCAATATTTTAACACCAATCCCACCACCATTACACCTTCTACCATCATTATTTGCAATTTTTCCAACCACTACCCAAGACTGTCCCATTTGCAAGCCCTAAATAATTTATTTTACATTGCTTGTTATGATTAATTTGCTAAAAGTGATCAAAAAAGATTTTCTTAGAAGAGTGTGAAAATTGTTATATATTACCCTGAAGCCATTAAGCCAGTATATAAGAGATTGCTAAGATGTTGTTACAAGTTAAGCCTTGTGTGTTAATATTTTCTTAATTGAGATTGGTTGCCTTCTACTTTACATACTATCCAGTGTGGTGCACTACTCCTGGTATATTAGCGGTGTAGAGTTTGAGATTACATGGCTGCATGCTCCAGGAATTCTAAACTTTTGAATGGTGTGATACAGCTGTAGTTAAATTTTTAACTGGATGGTGACTTCAGTGTCTGGAAGCATCTCTGGAGGCATCTCTGCAGCTTGTTGATATCTTTTGAGATTTATTTATGAATCTCTGGATCATGGTCTTTTAATGAACTTATATGACACCAAAGGCAGTTCATGGGCATGAACACTAAGCTCCCAGAAGAACAGGGAGATGGGGGAGGGAGTCATGTGTATTTATTCCTGCCATTTTTCCATTTGTCACAGTCTCTAACTTTTACACAGTTTAAAATAACCAAGTCAAATATTATCTCTTACTATGAAATCCTCTCAATGCTTTCTCTCTCATGATCTTCCTGAATAATTTTGCTCCCATTTATCTGTTTGTTATTAAATGTTGCAGCAGGAGACTATGTTTTTTTGTCATAGTCTCCTGCTGCAACATTTCCATTATGGTAGCACTGTAGCACTATCATCAGGTTGTTCTTTGATTTGCTCGAGCGGGCACCAGTAATTCTCCATTGTGAGACTTGTGACTGTTTGGCATATTGAATACGCCACAGGTAGCTTGTCAGGCTCTACCATGCGGGCGGGATACTCTCAGTAGCTTGACAGGCTCTCTGAGAGGAACAGAGGAATTGAACTGGGGTCAGCAGCATGCAAGGCAAACATCCTACCCACTGTGCTATATTGTAAGGAATTAAGTCATCCCTTGTTTCCTTCACTAAATAGCAAAAATATTGGAAGAAGATCCTGTTTTTTTATAGCCAGTGGCTCATGCACAGTAGGTGATAAATTAATTTAAAACTGATCCAGGAAAGACCCTGATTTTGTTTTTGGTTTTTGGGTCTCTTGTTTTCTTGGGGGCCACACCCAGCAGTGCTTAGGGCTTACTTCTGGATCTGTGCTTAACGATCACTCCAGGCATGGCTCAGGGGACTCTTTGGGGTGCCGGAGTTTAAACCCAGGTGAGCCACACGCAAGGCAAGTGCCTTACCCACTAAACTATCTCTCTGGCTCAGGACCCTGTTTTTAAGTGAGATAGGAGAGGCGACTTGATGTTGATGTCTGATGATGAGTTATTATCACAGGAATCAGGCCTCCAGAGCTGGCTGGGAACTTGTCCCGTGCAACAGGTTGCTGGTTTCTCCCTCTTCCATGGGATCTTATCCCTCCTTAGGGTGCTTGGTGCTCTGTGGTATGTATTTCCTCTCCTATCACGGGGCATATGCTCTCAGGGATGTGGTCCTCTCCTGGGTCTTAACTCCTGGGGCCTTTTATGAGATAGGGACAACACAGCTCTGGAAATGGGAACTGACTAGATCAGAGGCTGAGGACAGAATTGGACAGGGCATCCCTGAGAAAGCAGTATCTGAATATTCTACACAGAGGTAATTATCCTTTCCCCTTTGTAAATACATTTGACAATGGATTGAATCAATACAAACGAGCAAAATAGCTCTCTATGTTCACCTGAGCTATACTCAAGTACCATATAATAAGTAGAGGAAAAAACATGGACTTCCACGTTGAATGTTTAATATATTAAATATTCTATCCAAATATTTGATTTGATTGTCACCTTTTGGACATGTGCTGATCAAATATCTGTCTCATGGTATCCATGTAATGCCAACTAATTTGTTCCCATTGCTTCCTCTCAAACCAGCAGTTGAATATGATTTGAAAGACTATAAGATCTGAGTGGCAGTTTTGATGGTCTGACAAGCCTTACATGCCAAAAAAGACTTATAGATCATTAGATTTAGTTAGCTCCTAGGAAATCAAGCAAATAGAAAACTTGCATTCACTTATGGCAATAATTATTTGTATGAACCAGTTTCGTTGGAAGCCAAACAGGTTTTCAGTTCTCTTTCTCATCCCAAGTTGCAGCAAAACAAAAAGTTAAATGGATTCTTCATGTCTTCTTAAATTGCAAAATAAAAAATCCCTGCTGAAATTATGGTCACCATCTAGATAATTGTAACAATACACTACTAACTACTGGGCAATTGTGAGAATCTAGTTTGTAACAAATGCCCCAGAATTATCCACATTCTAATCACTGAATTTAACCTTATGTAGAAAATATTACTTTATGTGGTATATTATCATATGTGAATATCACTTTATACAGAAAAAGGTGAATAATAATTTAGGTGATTTTGCCTTACATGGCAAAAAAGAACTGAATGTGACTGAATAATTATGAGATTATCCTGGATTATCCCAGTAAACTTTAAGTGCAATCGTCATTAATCTTTCTAAGAAAGAGGTAGAGTGAGATCTTTCTCCCCACACACAAAGATTGAAATAGCACAACCACAAGCCATAGTCTGTCAGTAGCCACCAGAAGCTAGGAAACGCAAACAATAAAAATTCCCCTAGCACCTCGGAAGATAGAATATGCTGATTTTCTGGTATATACTGATTTTGGACTTCTGACTTCCAGAAATCTGAGAATAAATTCTATGGCTTAAGCCACCTACTTTGTCAATTTGTGATAGTAGTCAAAGGAAGCTCGTATAAGAATTATAAATGCAGGAGAGAGGGATGCCAGAAGAGAGGGAAGGAGATAGCCAGGGAGAAGCTGAGGGGATGGCATAAGTGCTCTGGACTCCTGGGAAGAAGGGTTGACTGACAGAGAATTATCATGGTTTGGAGGGAGGGAGTTATGAGTATACTGTAAAGGATAATTTTAGCAAAGATGAGATGTAGGGCAGGCATGAGTTTGGTTTTTTTAAATTAGTTTTAATTATAAACACTGTTATTTGCAAAGCTGTTCATTGTACAGTTGTTTTAAGCATCTAGTGTTCCAACACCACCAATGTGACCTTCCCTCCAGTAATATCTCCAGTTTCCCCTCCCTACCCCAAACTGCCCCCTTTGGCACATAACAAATTTACTTTATATCACTTATTCCAACAAAACTTTTGAAATGGTTAATAGAATGAGCAGAAAAGAAACCAATAAGAACCAATTTGTGACTACTAATATGATTTTGATCTATATAAATAAGAAAATTAAAACCATTTAAAATAATATAATAAAATGCCCATCTCATTTATGTATGTTTTCAACTCTAGAATCTAAAATACATTACACTAAATTTTATTTTATGGTTGGATCTCATTATGGTAATAAGTTTAAGGAGAATGGGAGGTGACAAACTGGAAGAGAGGAAATTGAGCTCCCATTTGACCCAGCAATACCACTTCTGGGAATATATCCCGGAGATGCAAAAACGTATAGTGAAAGTGACATCTGCACCTATAAGTTCATTGCAGCACTGTTCACAATAGCCAGAATCTGGGAAAAAACCCGAGTGCTTGAGAACAGATGACTGGCTAAAGAAACTTTGGTACATCTACACAATGGAATACTATGCAGCAGTTAGAAAAGATGAAGTCATGAACTTTGCATATAAGTGGATCAACATGGAAAGTATCATGCTAAGTGAAATGAGTCAGAAAGAGAGGGATAGACATAGAAAGATTGCACTCATTTGTGGAATATAAAGTAACAGAATGGGAGACTAACACCCAAGAATAGTAGAGATAAGTATCAAGAGGAGTACTCCACAGGTTGGAAGCTGACCTCACACGCTAGGTGAAGAAGCAGCTCTGATAGAGAAGGGATCACCAAGCAAAGGGTGCTAGGTGGGCCCACTAGGGATAGGAGATACAGGCTGAAAATAGACTATAGACCTAACAAGATGCCTACTTAATACCTCTGTAGCAAACCACAACACCCAAAAAGAGAGAGTGAGCAAATGGGAATGCCCTGCCACAGAGGCAGGGTGGGGTGAAGGGGACAGGGTGGGGGTGTTGGGAGGGATGCTGGGACCATTGGTGGTGGAAAATGGGCACTGGTGGCGGGATGGGCACTTGATCATCGAATGACTGAAACGTAAGCATGAAAACCTGTAAGTCTGTAACTTTGTCTCACGGTGATTCACTAATAAAAAAAAATAAAATAAAAAACTGGAAGAGAGGGGCTGGAGCGATAGCACAGCGGGTAGGGCGTTTGCCTTGCACGCGGCAGACCCGGGTTCAAATCCCAGCATCCCATATGGTCCCCTGAGCACCATCAGGAGTGATTCCTGAGTGAAGAGCCAGGAGTAACCCCTGTGCATCGCCGGGTGTGACCCAAAAAGCAAAAAAAAACTGGAAGAGAGAAGAAAATACTGTTGAGTTGCTCTGCTCTAACAGGATGGCGGCAAAAATGTTAGGAGCTTCCGGGGAGGCATAGGGTCAAAGGCCCATTTCCAGACTACGTTTAACTCACAAAGGTCTACTTTTAAATTGGTCTTAGAATTTTCACTATCACTTGCCCACAGTTACAAGCAGGAGAGTGAGCAAAAATTCAAAAGTGTTTAAAAATTAGTGAACAATGTTTTATGTGAAAATAACAAGGTGGATCCACAAGATAGTACAGGGGTTAAGGTACTTGTCTTAACAAAGCTAAGCCTGGTTCAATCCCCACCATCACATATGGTCCTCTGAGCACCACCAGAAGTGATCCTTGAGCATAGGAGTAAGCCCTAACCACCTGTGTGTGGGGACTAAACTCTCTACTTCCCCCCCCCACACACACACACACAAATCCCAAAACTAACAAGAAGGAGTGAAGATGGCTTATAAATAAATGAAGATTAGCCAAGTCTCAATAGTTAAACCGGGGCCCAAGCTACTCTATGTCAAGCAAAACACCTGGCCTGGTAACTATGCCAGCTCTATTTCTAGAGTCTAACTTCATAAACTGTAGGTTGCAACCCCCCAGAAATATGGGGTCATGAAAATTTAGCAGCACTACAGTTTTATAACATGAAACTACTAAAAATTAATTCAAAATCAAATACATAATGAATCTAAGGTGTCTCTGGCTCAACCATGTTGCACTTGTCAGGTGAAAATGGGTCATGAGTGGAAAATTTTAAGAATTTCTGGTCTAAAAGTCCCAGTGAAGACCTGTGACAAACATCTCTGACGAGTAACCTTTCCAACAATTTGATGAATCAGTGGTAAGCCAGCTTCTCTCGTGCGTTTCATGAGCTTCTCCAAGGATTGTGGATAAAGAGAATATTGTTAATGACGAAAAGAAAATATTATGATCATAAATGTTAACTGACTAGACAGAACAGACAAGTGAAAGATCTGTGACATATGTTCTAGTGTTGAAAAAGAGAGTATTTTCAGAGTATCACCAATAAAGCTAGACTGAAGAGAAATAGAAGAATATTGCTGTTGCTGCCAAGGAAGAGGTTTGGTGGCAGAGTGCATGCTTTATGTGTGTGGTGCTTTAAGCTTCATCTCCAACATCATATAAAAAGAGATATGAAAAAATATCATCAGAAAGATCAGTCACAGGCCTCCAGTAGATATTTTGATCATGAGTGTGGATTCAGTTGTATTTGTGTGATTTTGCAATGCGTTCTTTGAAATGCTGAAGTAAGGAATACTTAAGTTCAAAATTCCCAAGTGATTTTCATGAGGTATAGATATTTCTAATTTCTAGGGTTATTGGTAGGATTAAATGAGATGAATATGGCTGGACCTCTAGGCATCAACTGTCCAGGATACATGCACTGTATCCTATTTCCTCTTTCTTATCCACCATGAGCCACAGCCCTTGGAGTTTTGGCTTCAGCCTCCTTCACATGCACTCCTGCTGATAATGCTCCTTTCTGTTCCTTAAACGAATTCTGCTTTATCTCAACTGTAAGCAATTCTATTGGGGTTGGAATTTAAGTACATTCCACAACCTTATAAAGCCCCCTCCAGTAATTTATCCAAGACCACAGATCCTTAATTTTAGTAATAGCTCTCATTTTCTAGACTGGTCTCTTAGATCTGTAGCCTGTCTCTTCTTCTCTGAAGGCGAAGAACAATTTTTTTTTTTTTGCTTTTCTGGTCACATCCAGCATTGCCCGGGGGTTACTCCTGGCTCTGCACTCAGGAATTACTCCTGGCAGTGCTTGGGGGACCACATGCGGTGCCAGGGATTGAGCCCAAGTCGGCCACGTGCAAGTCCAATGCCCTACCTGTTGTGCTATCACTCAGGCCTAGCACCTGCAATAGTGCCTGGCATAGAGCAGTGGCAGCCAACAACAGATGAAATGAATCATGATCAATGTACTAAGTGTGTTCACACAGCAACCCTATGTATAATCTATATACCAGGATAAGAGTAGCTGTGTATATATGAGGAATACACACAGTATTCCTGTCTCTGTATGAGAGGAAGTAAAAACAAAATGGGGCAAATAGAGTTCGTAAGCATCAAGTCAGATGGTATCAGTTTAAACCCAACTTTGCCACTAGAACTATGGTGGTAGTTGAGATGACATAGCTACCGTAGGTTCTATGAGATACCATAGTTGTCTATCCACTTCCCTGTCTGTTAATGATGGGGGATAATGCTGTTCCTAGTATAATGAATATTCAATGCAATGTCCCACATCAATCACATTAACAATGCTAGAAATAACACTATAAACTTAATAACTGTTAATGATTTTATTTGACAGAAAATAAATGCAATTGGATGATGCATATTATTCCCACCCACCCTTAGCAAGCTTGATGACAGAGGCAAGTACTTTGAAAACTAGTATATTCTAGGATATCCAGAGATAAAGACAACAGTCAACAGGACCCTGAAGCTTAGCAATAGTAAAATTAAAGCTAATCTAATGTTTAAAATTTTCTGGAAAGCATCAAGAATTCATATTGGGAAACTGAGGAGTAAAACAGGTACTTTCAAAGTATTGTGAAAACCCACCACTTGAGAATTGCACTTCAGACAACTCACAGGGAGACCCAAACTCCAGGGGTTGACTTCACACACAGCTCAGCTGTTCCTGCACAAAATCAGGTTTCTTTGTACAACGAAGTTACAGGTAAGATTCTGGTCACTAATGTTCCCAAATCAGAGAGTGCTTTAAGACTTAGGATGAAAGGAAACCAAATAAGTTCATTTTCAGAACTTAAACTTATCTCCAACCCACTGGACGGGGTGTCCCACTCTGAACTTGCCCTGTGGAGGAAAACCCCAGCTGGAAATAAATCAAAGAGCTGAGATACCAGGAGCCTTCTGGCTCTCTGAAGTCTTTGCACAGACCTTCACATAAACCTCTAATGAGAGTAGTTTGAGGCTGTTGAGCTGTTTTCTTCACCTATTAAGTGTCTTTTCAAGTCTTGCTTTGAAATGACTAGGAAATCCACAGGCAACAGGAAAATTTCGGTAGCTCATACCCTTCTCGCCATGGTGCCCTCCTCAGACCTGTTAGTCCTGAGTTCCATAAACATCTCATAGAATGTGAGAGTCTCAGAAGAAACTGAGGTACAGAAAGGTGTTGTAATTAGTTTAAAACCCAGCTATTTCTGCAAAGAGGCTTCCAATTCTAGATTCGTTGTAAAATGTATTTTAGTCATTAGCAACTGGGATGAGGTCCATTTGTGATTCATCATACTCAGGATGACAACACAGGAAAAACACTGCTTATTAAGCCAGAATTTCTCCATGTTTCCACAAAACCATTAGTAACAGAATGACTCAGTCCAAACTCCAGGAGAGAAAGAGAAAGATGGTGCCGGACTGTCTTTGAATCCTCTGAGTGGTCTACTACTGAGTAACATTCAATTTCAGTAATGAATGGGGCTTCCTTACTCCTACTCCCACCTGTGATCGGGCCAATTTCTTCTTATAAGTTTCATACACCAACATACACCAAACATGTCCAATGCCTGTCTAGGCATCAATCCACAGTCATCATCACCAAAGCACTGCAGGAACCTTTGATGAGGCTAGAAATGCAGGGGCCGGGATCCCTGGTAATCTGCTGAAGTTCTGAAGCCTTCACAGGGGAAAATTTCTGTCCCTCCTAGTCACTGCCAAGCACCTACTACTTTCTAGACTCTGGGAAACACCACTCCCTGGCACTCTTTTTCAACTCTCACCTCTGAGATATCCCATATGTTAAAAGGGAAAAAAGTGGGGGAGGAAGGAGAAAAAAAAGGACATTGGGTATAAGAAGCTTTTGGGCATTGCAGCCTTGCAAAATTCCTTAGGCAGAAAACACTAGAGGTGAAAGGGTCTAGCTCTCTTAACTAGAAAATTAGGATTCAGCAGAGGAGTAAAATGCTCAGCACACAAAATTCAAGGGAGTATCTCAAAACATGACTGCTTACATTCATAGGTCATGCAGCCTCTGGCTCCCTAAACTCTATTTTTAGGAAAGGGAAAGTCCCAAGCAGGGCTCAACCTAGTTCTCAGAGGGTCCATCGGTGTGGGAACCAGAGGGACAACTATTGTGATGCTCTGGTGACCAATGGTCCCAGGAATTAAACCTGAAGCCTGTACTTCAACCTTTTGAGCCATCTCCCAGGTGCCGTCATTTTTTTCAACTTAAGTAATGGGAAGACTCTTTCACAAGAGTCTCAAGACAATTGGGCTTAAGGTATGAATCCTTTGCCCATGCATGGACACACACACAATTTTAGGTAAATATTTGTTTCATTATGTATACTTTAATATCATTCTCAAAACTATCTCACCAAATCAGGGAAATGTCAAATTCGTTCTAAAATACTATCCACCAAAACAAATAATGCCATTCCTTTAAGTTTCTCTTGGAAACAGTTATTTGGGCTACTCAGGAATATAATCCCCAGTGGTTGTTACCTTAAAATTCTTTGAAAAAGCCTGTCCCAAAAATAGTTGCTATAAGTTCTTTAGGTTCTCTCTTTTTCTCCTCATTAGATTTGTTAACACAGTGGATTTTGAAACTAGTTCACATTAGTGAAAATGGTACCCAAGCTATGGACTGAGACCTTCCAAACTTTAGATACACAGGGTCTAAGAGTATTAAACTGGGGCAGGTAGGAGATATGGCACAGGCCTGGCACACAGAAGTTCCCACTTTGATTCCAACACCACATGGTCCCCCAAGCACTTTGGGGATGTGACTGTAAAGGCACCTGAGCACCGCTGACATGGCCAGGAGATCCTCAGAACCACAGACCTGAACAACACAATACCTTTGGCCCTTCACTGAAATTCCTGCTGGGTTGACAGAGAATTACCTGCTGGATCTCCAGGACCACCTTAGCCCTGCTCACCCAAAGATCCCTCTAAGCACCAAAACAAGCAGATTTTTAAATTGTGCTATTCAATACAGTGGGCAGATGTGACTACTGAGCAGGTGAAATGAGCTAGTTACATGTTTTCAAATGCTAATAACTTTCTACAAAATATATGTTATACAAAATACATTATTTAATAAGTTCATTTTTTTAGTGATCCACATAGTGTTTCTATTACATATCACAGGTCTTAAAATGCCTTGACCTGGCACCCTGACTTTGAGCTCTACACCCTCTTAGATTTTGTCAAGGGCTCAGTGGGTTCTAGCTGAGAATTTGCCAGGCCCAGGCATCATGTGTGTGGGCAGATCCAAATAATCAAAATAGTGAATTTTGTGGAATTTACTAAGTAGAATCAAGTGTGTCAATTTATAAACAAATGATTATTTGACAAAATCTGAGCAGAAAACATGTCCTTGCCTTAAATTAACCAAGTAGCTATAACTACCATAGCCTTATTGCTCCCAAATAGTACTTTTAGTCAAGAGCCCCAACTCAAAATCTGGACTATTCAAGGACCCTTCTCTGGGCTTTTGCAGAGATGTGCCTCTGCACCTTCTGGAGCCTCATACAACTCTGCAGTGAACTGGTGAGAGAAGTAATGCCAATTGGGCACACACACACACACACACACACACACATATATATGTACATATATATATACACACATATATATATATATATATATATATATATGTCAGATGGTGAAGCCTCAGTGCTCTGAGCTGGATTACAACCTGATGTGGATTGTGACTTTAGTGGCAGCCAGCCAGACTGTGGCATTGTGAAGTGTCGTCCTGCTGCACTATGCCCTGAAGGCCATACATCAGTCCTTGCCATCATGCTAAAAGAAAGCTGCAGCAAGTCCAAAGAACTATGCTAGGAGATCTAGAATGGCCCTTAGGAATACATAAATTATATCTATAAAATGCACTTATCCTGTATCCTCAGGAAAATTCTTATACTAATAGTAGCCTCCAATGAATCATTCTCCTACTATGCATCCCCTTGCCAATCCCTTCCCCTAAGTAACTCTGGTCTTGGCCATGTGACTTGCTTAGTTCCATGGGATATAAGCAGACACTAGAGAAGTGCTTGCTCATTGCAGCTTGCACTCTTGCAACCCCAAACCCATGCTCTAGAAAGAAGATTGAGAAAGAACCTAACCTTACAAAGATTAAGACAGTTCTGTTACCTTCAAAGTTTTGAGATTCAATGCTCTGGAGCTTTCTAATATCATATCCAAAGCAAAAAAAGTAATATAAATAGTATATACATCATACTTTCTACCACTGAGGGAAAAGATATTTTCTAGAACATTTGCATTTTGTAGACAACATCACATGGTTGGCTCCAGTTCAATCTCCAGTACCATATATGGTCCCCAGCGCTTCCAAGAGTGATACTGAGAATAGGGTCGGGTGTAAGCCCTAAGAATAAAGTCACAAGTGATTCCTGAGCTTAGAACCAGGACCGACTCCATTAGCACTTCCAAGCACTTCCAAAAAGAAACAAAAAAAAATTAATAGGGAGCAAGCCCAGCAGTGCTGTAAGTGGGAGTGGGGGTGGGAGTAGAATGGGGATTGGGAGACAGGAGGATGCTGGAAGGAGGGAGACTATGGCCACTTCTGGTAGCACATGGAAACTCCCAGGCCTATATCAGGAGCAATATAGTGTCAGAGCCTCGCACACACACATACACACACACCAAGAACACATATTTTTTGTTTAGGGGTCACAGTCAGCTGTACTCAGAAGTTTCTCCTGACTATGCTCAAGGATCACTCCCAAAAGTGCTTGGGAACCATATGTTGTTGGTGATTTAAGCAGATTCTCCAATAAGGAAAGCATGTGTTGAGACTTTTGTGCTATCTTTTTAATCCCTTAAGGATACACTTTTAACAAAATATGTGTTCCTTAATTCTTATCTAAGGCTCTGTTTCTAGGATAGACAAACTAAGATATCTCTGAGACTGACATGACTCACATTTTAAAATGTGGAGACAGAGGAAGTATTTGCTAGCAATTTCTTTCAAATTTATATCTTAGTTAAGAAATTAGAATGATGACTCACTGACTGGCCATGTTCTAGCAATTTCTGACTAAATCACGTGGGAGATGCAGGTCAAGTGGCAAGAATTCATGGAATCATCAGTCTCCACAGCCGAAAACTCCAGAGTGCCTAATACCTATCCAGCCAAAGCTCCAGCAGCTGCACTCACACCCCATCATTGCAGCCATGCCAAGAGATCAACTCTACCACTTCACAAATGTTCTCTACAGAGATGCCAAACTGCAAATGACTTCAGGTACCCAATACCCAGGTTGAGAACTCAGACGTTTTTTGAAGTCATGATGGGTAGTCTTCCAAAAGCCCTGGCAGCCACACCGACCCTCACAATCACTGCCATGTTGACATTATCTCAGAGATCTTGAAGTTCTGGACTGCGCTGCCACATATGTAGCCATGTGGCACCGCCTAATTCCTTAACACTGAAATTTCAGTAGGAGCACACCAAATTAGATGAGAGAGCAACATAGAAGCCAACTAAACTCAACAAACAAAAACAGTAACACAGATGGCTCAACTAGAAATAAATTCTTAGACAAGAATATAACAGATATAACAATTTTCACATAAATTGATAATTATTATGGTGTTACGTTGTGTTCTGGGCACCCAAGAACTTTGACACTGACTACAAGGATAAAGTATCTGAGACAAATCTTTAAATAAAATGACCACATGGGGCTTTAAGAAGTGATTATATACTGTCAGTAAGCACTTGAAACTTAATGAGAAATAGCCCAACCAAAAAGATTAAGCCATAGGAAATAGAAGAGTTGCAAATTCAACCACTGACAGTATCTATTTCTAGCCTTCAGATACCTTGGAAAGGTATACTGAAATAAAATCATGTTTTAAGACAAAAAGAATGTTTCTACATGCATGCACAACTCCCAATAGGTCAGTTCATGGAAACATGCTCTGGGTCCAGTGGCTACTTAGATCAGTGAGAACACTTTGCTAAATCGAAACAACACTTCAGATTTGATTCTTGTGATATTGAGATTCATAATAAGTTTTTATTTACTCTTAGTCCCGTTCCTGGCACAGAGTTTCTAAAATTATAGTTTCCTGTGATGAAAACAATAAAAGTCACTTCTGAGGGGACTTTGGGGAAGCACCAAATTATGGGGGTAGTTGCTAGTAGAACCAGTCAGGAGATTAGAGGGTTATAATTATTAGTCTCATTCCCACACCCCAATTAGTGGGAGGGAAGAGAAGCTGGAGCCTGAGTTTAATCACTAATGGCCAATGATTTCATCAATCATGACACTAATGAAATCTCCATAAAATTTTAGAGTATGAGTTTCCCGACATCTTCTAAGTTGGTGAATTCTGGAACCTATTTTCAGAATGATGAGCTCAGATAATATGGAAGCTAGAGGGGTATTTTCCCCATCTTTGCTCTTACAGAATCCTGCTTTACGTTTCTGAGTTACATCCATTTATAATAAAGGGGAAATTAAGTAAGTAAAATAAGTCTCCAAGTTCTGTGAGTTGCTCTAGCGAATGAATCAAATTCTAGGAGAGAGTGCTGTAAACTACTTTAACCAATTGATTAGAAGCACAGGTGATGAAAAGATCTGTGATTGGTGCCAGAAATGGGCAGATGTGTGGTGGGATTGAGTCTCTAGTCAGTGAAAATGGATTCAGTTTTCCATGTAGTATCAGAATTATATTGTAAGGCACTGAGCTGGTTCTGGAGAATTATTTGATAATATACTAAAACACACAGGACATGGTGTCAATATGACTGATGATCCGAAATGGAATCAGAAGAATTATATCATTCACTTATGCAGTTTCTTTTAGGCAGTTACTTTACAAAAAACTTTCAATAAGGCACTTTGTATACTCAAAGAAATATACAAAAACAAGTTTTAAAATGCTAGCTAACAGCTACCAAGGCTTCATGTGGTGAGATCCTTGAAATACAGTATAATGGGAAATAATGACGAAGGACAAAACAGAAGTAATACTCAATTCTGTCTTTAAAAGCTAAGATTTAGTAAAATAAACAAACAACCAAAAAAACAAACCCGACAATTTCAAGATCTCCCCACGCTCCCTCCCCAACCAGTTCCTTGTTTTCAGGAATTCTCTAGCTCAAGGATAACGGGTAGGTAATAAATCCACAACGACCACTTGTCAGCAGTTCAAAAAGACAAATCTGGCTGATAAGAAACCCAGAGTGTCACCATTAGACAGAAGCAGTGCCCTATGGCAGTAAAAACTCAGAACTGCAAAAGAAAAAGTCTGGCAGCAGATCAACTCCCGGCACTGGCGCGGATGTCACACCTTTACCGAGCAACCTTGAAAGACTTGATTGAAGGGGAAGGCGGTCACGGCTGAAGGCGCAGCGCAGGAAGTTAAACGCACAGGTTGGGCTCCCTTGGCCTCATACCCTTAGAAAACCAGGTCATTCCATTACTGCTAATAATCTAGACAGAGAAGCAAAGAAAAGATTGCTTTGCTTCTGAAGCTAATCCCTACAGGAAACCTGCTTTTCTCTGTGTAGGTAGAAACAGACAAAGAGTTGTGAGAAAATGTCACATGCTATTTACTTTTCTCTCCTTGTTGCCAAGTGACTTCCACAGGTTGAGTGTGTGGAGAGGGAAGATTCTTGTGGAAGTGCAACAGCAAATAGGTTCCTCTCTGTGGCATTATACTTTGGGAAACTTTAGTCATACCAGCTCTGAAGAGTCACCCTGGGGAGGAGAGCAGTGTATCTTCCAAACGATGAGGTTAGAGCAAGGGTTCTTACCTTTTCAGGTTTCTTCGTGTAGAATTTAGTTCCAATGAGTTCTTTGGATTTCCTCCTCAGACTGTCAGGAGTAAGAAGGAAGTTGTATTATTTGAAATCAAAGCACTACAAGGGCTTAAAAGCCAGCAAATAACAAAATAAATAACACCAGTTCCCATCAGTGTCTGTTGGTGCCTATGTCATGACAGGCTACATGATGGTTCACTCTACCATTACTCCAGCTCACAGGAAGAGCTTCCTAATCTCAGGATAAAATTTTACTCTTAGAGACTGAGGAAACAGTCATAAAAATATTTCACTAAACAGAAATAAGAGAACTCCATGAGCTATAGTGCAGTGTTTTTGAAAGAGGCACAAACCAATATGCATGTAAAAAGACATGTGAAGAATGTCTAAGATGATGATTAACATAGATTATTTAATAGATATTTGTATTTACACAAGTAACTATATTCAGAAGAAAACATACTTAAATGCTTATGGATCAGGATTTTTTCCATATTTACTGAAATCCTTATAAGACTTCAGTTATATGCAATAAACTGGAAATAATTATAAACCAAGTTATGTATATATTAAACATATGAAAATTTTTACCAAAAAAGTCGTTTCAAGAAAAAGAAACCTTAAGGTTAGAGACCATTAAGGAATAATGAAACTATTACCTTTCATGAACAATTCTTAAATGTCAAACACTGAGCTACTTTATATTAATTTTTCAATGTAGTCAATCAAGTAGATGCTATCACCTCCACTTGTGAGGTGAGAAAACTGAGGCACACAAAGTTCAAATAGCTTGCCCATGAGCATATAGACCATTAATCCTACATCCTTAACCACAATAGTGCCCAACTTTACATAAAAACACACAGAATAGGTCAGTCACAATGAGGACAACTCTTACTCAGGATAGCTTGTTAGTATGTTTATTTGGGGGGCATCAGGTGGTGCTCAGGAGTTACTCCTAGCTCTGCTCAGGGATCACTCCTAGTGGTGCTCAGGTTAGCATATGAGATGCTGGGGATCAAACACGGGTCAACCCTGTGCAAGGCAAATGCCTTAGACACTGTACTATCTCTTCAGCTTTCCAGATAGCTTTTTTTTTAATTTATTTATTTATTTTTAATTCGTGAATCACCCTGAGGGCACATTTACAGATTTATACATTTTTGTGCTTATGCTTCCCTCATACAAAGTTCGGGAACCCATCCCTTCACCAGTGCCCATACTCCACCACCAGTAAACCCAGCATCCCTCCCACCCTCCCCGATCCCATCTCCCCCCACCCCACCCTGCCACTGTGGCAGGGCATTCCCTTCTGTTCTCTCTCTCTAATTAGCTGTTGTGGTTTGCAATAAAGGTGTTGAGTGGCCATTGTGCTCAGTCTCTAGCCCTCATTCATCCCGCAACTCCCTTCCCCCATATGGCCTTCGACTACATTATAGTTGGTGATCCCTTCTCTGAGTTGCCCTTTCCCGAGAATGTGAGGCCAGCCTCCAAGCCATGGAGTCAACCTCCTGGTACTTATTTCTACAATTCTTGGGTGTTAGTCTCCCACTCTGTTATTCTATATACCATAGATGAGTGCAATCTTTCTATGTCTGTCTCTCTCTTTCTGACTCATTTCACTCAGCATGAAACTTTTCATGCCCATCCACTTAACTACAAAATTCGTGACCTCCTTTTTTCTGACAGCTGCATAGTATTCCATTGTATAGATGTACCAAAGTTTCCTCAGCCAGTCATCCGTTCTAGGGCATTCGGGTTTTTTCCAGATTCTGGCTATTGTAAATAGTGCTGCGATGAACATACATGTGCAGATGTTGTTTCGATTATACTTTTTTGCCTCTCTGGGATATATTCCCAGCAGTGGTATTGCTGGGTCAAATGGGAGCTCAACCTCTAATTTTTTGAGAGTCGTCCATATTGTTTTCCAGAAGGGCTGAACCAGTCGGCATTCCCACCAGCAGTGTAGAAGGGTCCCTTTCTCGCCACATCCTCTCCAACAGCGGTTGCTTTTGTTCTTTTGGATGTGTGCTAGTCTCTGTGGTGTGAGGTGGTATCTCGTGGTTGTTTTGATCTGCATCTCTCTGATGATTAGTGATGTAGAGCACTTTTTCATGTGCCTTTTGGCCATTCGTATTTCTTCCTTGGTAAAGTTTCTGTTCATTTCTTTGCCCCATTTTTTGATGGGGTTGGATGTTTTCTTCTTGTAGAGTTCAACCAATGCTTTATATACCATTGACATCAACCCCTTATCTGATGGGTATTGTGTAAATATCCTTTCCCATTCTGTGGATAGTCTTTGGATTCTGGTCACTGTATCTTTTGCGGTGCAGAAGCTTTTTAGTTTAATGTAGTCCCATTTGTTGATCTCTGTTTTTACTAGATTGCTGAGTTCTGTGTCACCTTTGAAGATACCTTTATCTTCAATATCGTGGAGGGTTTTGCCGACCTTGTCTTCAATGTACCTTATGGTTTGTGGTCGAATGTTGAGGTCTTTAATCCATTTTGATCTGACTTTTGTGCATGGTGTCAGGTCAAGGTCTAAGCCCATTTTTTTGCATGTAGTTGTCCAGTTGTTCCAGCACCCTTTGTTGAAGAGACTTTCCTTGTTCCACTTCACATCTCTTGCTCCCTTATCAAAGATTAGATGATCATACATTTGGGGTTGTGTGTAGGGATATTCCATCCTGTTCCATTGGTCTACGGCTCTGCCTTTGTTCCAGTACCATGCTGTTTTAATTGTTACTGCTTTGTAGTAGAGTTTGAGGTTGGGGAGGGTGATGCCTCCCATCATCTTTTTCCCAAGAATTGTTTTAGCTATCCTTGGGCATTTGTTGTTCCATATGAATTTTAGGATTGCTTGATCCATTTCTTTGAAGAATGGCATGGGTATACTTATAGGGATCGCGTTGAATCTGTATAATGCTTTGGGGAGTATTGTCATTTTGACAATATTGATTCTCCCTATCCATGAGCAAGGTATATGTTTCCATTTTCTCATGTCTTCTTTTATTTCATGGAGTAGCGTTTTATAGTTTTCTTTGTAGAGGTCTTAAAAATATGGAACGCTTCACGAATTTGCGTGTCATCCTTGCGCAGGGGCCATGCTAATCTTCTCTGTATCGTTCCAATTTTAGTATATGTGCTGCCGAAGCGAGCACTCCAGATAGCTTTTAATAAACAGTTATCCAGGAAGCTGTTGTATTGAAAACAAATAAAGTGATTGACACCAGGTTGCAACATGGGGAGCTGGAATGATAATACAGCTGGGAGGGTATTTGCCTTGCACACTGTTGAACAAGGTTTGATCCCCAGCATCTCATATGCCCCCCCCCAAGTACTGCCAAGAGTAATTCTTGAGCGAAGAGTCATGAGTAATCCCTGAGCATCACTGGGCGTGACCTAAAAACCCAAAACAAACAAACAAAACAACAGATTGTGTTGGTGCTAAGCCAGGACATTAAGATGAGTCTCTGGACAGTGCCCTGCAAGCAGGAAGCAGAACCGAGGCCTCACTTCTCACTAAGTGGGCAAGCTAAAAACTTGTGAGTCCAATACCCTGGAGGAGCACAGCATGCTCTCATACACCCACCCAGTCATGCATTATCTTGTCAGTACAAGGCAGCAGTTTCCCCTTTTCTTACACATCCTTAATCTGGATTGACCTTCAAGTATCAGTATGAGGCTTCTCTTTGCCCTATGTGTAACCAACCACAAGAATGTGGGATTACATCAATCTGTAGAGCCTACGTGTCCAGTTCCCTATCTTCCTCTGGTATTTTTAATCATAACAACATAGCTTTGACAGCATAGCTGTGACAAACAATATATACCCTGATGTTCCTTTGACAAGTGCTCATCCTATAACTGTTTGTACTCTCATTAGTGAGTCTTTCTCTGTGATGAAGTCATTAGGATGTAACTGATAAAAAATAGAATAAAAGGTGGCCTCTGGCAGTCTCTCTTCACTTCGAGCCAGAACGAGCCTTGGCCCTTTGTGCTCTTTACATTCCTCTCTCATGTTTTAACTCCGTGCCTCTGACCGAAAGAATATTTATGCAACAAGATTGCTACATGATGGCCAACTTTGTAGGTGAAAACTTATTTACCTCTTTCTATTCTAAAAATTGGGAAGACCAGAGAATAGAAATGGCATTGCTATGGTTTAGCATTTACCATATAGATATTAATGGTGTTGAGAGAGACCTGTGGATTTAGGCAGATCCGCAAACAAAGCTAAACTGTTGGCTTCTTGAACCAGCCATGCCATAGTTATTGCAGCAAATTCCCATGATGAGTCAGAACTAAGCCTTACATTAGGACAACCTCGATGATTCTGATTCAAGTAACTAGCTCAAATGCTGTGAATGGAGACTTCTGGGGTGAAGTGGCTAAATATCCTATCCAGGTTGTGGTCTGACTTTCCCAGGAGACTATGGCTTGGCCACCTCTGATTTTATTACTTTAAAATTTTACTGATTTTATTACTTTATTACATAAAATATAAAAATAATAATAATCAACTCTACCATCTCCTGAGGTTGCTATAGGAATTGTTAAGCCTTCCCTCAGAACAGTTTTTTCCTCTCATTTGACATTTGTTCTATATATAGTTTTGAAAAACAATTTTAATGCTATTATGCAGACCAAAAATTGAATACCAACCCTTAAAAAGTTATATAGCAATCAGAAAATACATTGTCAGAGGAAATAATTGGACTTGAAATTCTCTACAGTAATGGGTTAGGATATTTAGACAAGCTGTCTTAGAAATAAAATCAAGTCAAAATATCTGGCTTAAGTGTTATAAAGCAAGGTACAAAATAATCCAAGCAAAGAACTTCAGAGATAAATGACTTATAAAAGATACTTTTGTGCTAGGGGATATGTTCCTTCATTAGGTTTGAACTTATATGTGGATGAGTAGATTGCAAAAGGATTATTTATCACAGATCAAATTCACATGGTGGATATTCTAATTAGAAATTCTCCCTCAGTATGGTAGGGTCCCAACAGTGGGGATGAGCCTTGGGAATGCAGACTATTTTGATATCTTCTGGACTAGATGAGTCCAGAACTCAATCAAGTCTTGAAAGAGAATGTGGATGATCCTGAACTTGAATTGTTCATGGACGCCACTCAAAAACAAACTCCAATGTTCTCTGTAGGATTTTAGCTTTGTTCTAAGCTCTCCACTTAATCCCAGAGATAATTACAAATGGAGACAAAACAAGCACACATGCATGTTAGCATATACATACATAACCTACAAGAGACTCAAAATATAAGAATTTTGCTTTTCATGCTTAAAGAAATGGATAAGGGGCTGAAGCAATAGTACAGTAGGGAGGAGGTTTGCCTTGCATGCGGCCAACCCAGGTTCAATCCCCAGAACCCCATATAGTCCCCTGAGCACCACAAGGAGTGATTCCTGAGTGCAGAACCAGGAGTAACCACTGTGCAGTGCCAGGTGTGACAAAAAAAAGCAAAAAAAAAAAATTAAAATAAAGGATAATAGATGCTTGAAAATACCTGTAGTAAAAGAACAGTTTTACCAAGTGAACTGGGTAAAAGTAAAAATATTTGCAAGGTGAAATGAGAATATTTTCGCAAAATAAAAACAGTTAATCACCCAAATATAGTCAACAGATATCATTCATGCAGAAGCAAATATCCAAAATGGAAGACCAGAAACATGAAAAGGATTTGTGAGTACATTAAAATGAACATTGTATTTATATGTATAAACTGGGTCTTGAAAATTTTAAGTATAGAAAGATCATTATATTTTCCAGAAGAAGGGTAAAGCTACCAATTGAGTCTTTGAGAAATTGTGTATGTATACACACACACACACACACACGTATATATATATATATATATATATATATATATATATTTGGTATTTGGGCCACACCCAGTGGTATTCAGGACTTACCCCAGGCTCTGCACTCAGGGATCACTCCTGGCAGTGCTCAGGGAACCATAAGTGGTGCCAGAGATCAAAATCGGGGTAGAAAAGCACAGTACCCCACTGTATTATCTCTCCAGCCCCAACATGTTGTAGCATTAAAGATATCATCTAAAAGGAATCAAAAGGAATATATGTTTAAACTAGCAGAGGAAAGTGCAATTATAAAAATGTAAACCATGCAAGACAAGGAAGAATCCAACAATACAGCATAAGTTTAAAATAAAGCACAAAATTAGATGCTCAATTTAAGCCAAAATAAAGTGATCAAATATAATTTAATTAGGGCCAGAGTGTGACTCCGCCAGTAGAGCTCTTGCCTTGCCTGTGTGAATTTCTGGATTCAAGTCTTGGTGCTGCAAAAAAATGAATATATATGAAAAAATGAACAATTTATTTCATATTTATTAGAAAAAACATGAAGAACCTAATTGTTAATTTCTTCAGAAAGATAAGAACATTTTTACTTAAATATATTTCATTCATAAATTTAAAGAAGCTATTTAATTTATTAAATAAGTATGAAGAAACAAACTAATAAATATGAAGACACTAACAATCATTGTATAAGATGCTTTTCATGATATATTCATTCTCTCTAGGACGAGACCCACACCCAGCAGTGCTCAGCTTCCTCCTGGCTCTGTTCTCAGGGACCACTTCTAGTGGGACTCAGGGGATCATATGTGGTGTTGAGGACTGAAATTAAGTCAGGTGCATGCAAGGCCTACCTGCTGTACCAGCTTCTGGCCCTATTTTCTGGGGTTATATTTTTCAGTGAGAAAGCAAGATGCAAACATGCATGCTATCTTTTCTGTAAAAAAGGATAAATAGAAATACACACTGGCAAAATAAAACAAAAGATTAGTAGGAAAATCAGCAGCCTGTGAGGGTGAAGAAGGTTGGTAGATATGGAATGGAAAGGAGAGAAAAGCAAAGAAGACTTCAGGATCTCTTTAATAGAGTTTTGACTTTTTTTTTTCTTTTTGGGTCACACCTGGTGATGCACAGAGGTTACTCCTGGCTCAGGCACTCAGGAATTACTCCAGGCAGTGCTCAGACGACTATATGGGATGTTGGGAATCGAACCCGGGTCAGCCGTGTGCAAGGGAAATGCCCTACCCACTGTCGCTATTGCTCCAATTCCCGAGTTTTGACTTATGAATCAAGTTAATGTCTTTTTAAGTGAAAGAATTTTTTTCTTAATTTCTTGGTTACTGCACATTTACTTTTCTTTTTATCTATTTAAATACTATGGTTCACAAAGTTGCTCATGATGCATTTATTTTACAGATATTCAACATTCTAACACCAATCCCACCACCACTGTCACCACTCCACTATTGTCTCCATTTTTCCAACCACCCCTCACGCCTAACCCCATAGAAGGCCCAAAATATTTTATTTTATATTTCCAGTTACCACTAAATGGATGATGGAATGATCAAAAGCAATACTTCAATAAAAGAAAATTTGGAAGATTGTTAGATCTCACCATGAAGACATTAAGTCCTTGCCTGAGGGTTTACAAACCTGTTGTTGCTAGTTGAGCCTTCTTGAATGCATATTTTTACCAGTCAAGCTTAGTTGGCTTCTATGTTACATTCCCATTCAATCTGGTGTACTCCTCCTGGAATGTTAGCACTGTAGAGTTTGGAGATGTCACACCAGAAAATCCAGAATATTTACCTGGGCAGTGAGCTTTCATGGTAGTGGCGGTGGAAAGTGAGTGTGACTGCCAGAGATGATGGAAGTATGGGGAGATGGAGGGATTCTGAGAAGACCCAGAGTTTTCAGTCAAACAAACAAACAGTGTAGCTGAAATTTTCAGCACTTGGGCGTCTCTGTGGAGCTAAGTTATGAGGTGGTGGAGCCTGACCATGAGTGTGGTGCAGATGCTGTAGCTTGGGTAGGGAGGAATAAATCCCCTCCTGATATCACTCTGGAGGTCACAGTCAGGGACTGGTGTTTCTGAGAAAATTTTGCAGCTGGCTGATATCTTCTGAGATTTAATTACGAGTCTCTGGATCAGGACTGGTAGATGAGCTTTACATGGTGGTGGAGGTGGAATGTGGTGGAGGTGGAAAAGAAGACTTTTCAGGATCCCTCTTATAGAGTTTTACTTCTGAGTCAGATTAATGTCTTCTCTTCCCCCTTGATATTGTTTTGGTTATTGCACATATACTTTCTGAGAAAGTTTTTCCAAATTTTATTTTATTAAAGCATCATGAGTTACAAAGTTATTCATAGCTGTGGTTTTGACAATGTTCTATCACCGATCCCACCACTAGTGTCAACTTCCCTGGAGCAATGTTTCCACGTTGCTTCTCCTACCACCGTGCCCCAAACCTTGCCTGACATGTTAACAAGCATCTTTTACATTTGGCTATTAAAGTGTGTGTCTCATGATTTCATTGTTGTTGGTTTGGATATTTAGCTCTATCCTCCCTTAATACCATTGATATACCTGAATCCCCTTGATCCCTAATCCCATTGCTTCTCATCTATCTCTTCTCCCCTTCCCCTTCACTCTATTTCTTTCTGTCTCTTCCTATACTTTTTTTATTCAACATAAACTTAACAGAACTGGAGAAAAATCAAACTAAATAGAAATAAAAATAAAGGAACATATAAAACATTAATAATGCACATAAGAAAAAATTCATCTGAGTAGCTTCTGAACATAGCACTCTGATCATATACCCTCAGTGGAATATACTTTAGCCTAAGGGATAAAGAAAGCTTCAACTTCACTTAGTAAGTTTGTTGTTGATTAAGCAGTTCCAAAATATATCAGATGCATGACAGAACTGAGCAATAATAATGGTAGAAATCTATGGTCTCATTACACAGGGAGAAGAGAGAGGAATAATATGAGTGTAGGCAGGAAATAGGAAACCTTGTGATGTTAGAACGAAATTCTCTATAAAGAGAGATATAGATATCTATATATTTTTTTATCATCTATATAAACTTGAGATTTCTTAGCTCTTTTCCCACAGGGCCTAGAAGCAAGTTCATCCGGTACCAAGGAGAACATCCAATATCCAGAGCTTAAGTTTGAATACTATTTCCCACGAATAAGGAGTATTTTGAGAAATGGCTGCTTTAAGGACTGAGATATACAAAGACCACCTGAGAGGTCCTGTACCAGAGAGGAAAGCAGCAGTTAAGAACTGAGGGGTCATAATGGAAAGATCCAGGGGTGCCCAGGCACAGCAGGTTCAGAGAGCTCATAACTGCCACTAAGGAATCATTTAAATCTCAAAATGAATGGCGATAGGAATAGATATGAGAGTGAATAAAAGAATACAAAACTCCTCCTTGATTCTAAGATTTTTCAAAGAGAAAGGGCAAGAGAAGTTGGGAAGGCTTTGCCTTAAAGCAGAATGACTACCAAAAAGGATAGAGGAAATGACAGAAATACAAAATCATCTTTAAACAATGAAAGTTATCAGTGAAGGATAAAGCGTTAGGAAAAAAGTTGTTCCAGAACAGAATGTGAGGAAACAAGACAGATTCCCTCCCCACACACCTAAACCAGTGCTCTGGCTTACATCAGTTCAGTATGGAGTGAGGCATCATGCTGAGTACAACCAGTGTAATACATGGATAAGAACACACCTTTGTGATCTGTGTGTCGCCCCAAAAAGGCTTACCTGCACCTCACCTTACAGAGGAAAGGGACAAATATTAGGAAAGGAAGAGCTTGCATAACATTTGGCTTCAACAAGGGACCAAGAGAGGAAGAAGAAAGAAGAGAAAGAAGGAAGGAAGGAGGTAGGAATAAAAAATCATTTTTAAAAGAGACTAAAAATCTGTTCCTAGTTTACATCACAGGAAACAAAAGGTAAAGATTAAATGCAGTATGAATCTTGGTGGGATCCTGAATGGGGCTAAATTTTTATTTTATTTTAAAAACTTTTAAAATTGAATCTCCATGAGATAGACCATTACAAAGTTGTCCATGACTGGGTTTCAGTCATACAGTGTTCCAGTGGGGTTAAATTTTTAAAATTCATATTAAAACAAATGGAATCTGAGTGTGGATGGTATGTTAGACATAATGATGCAGCAAAGTTCAGGTTTTGAAATAGTAACTATATTGTGGTAGGAACCATTAGTGTTCTTAGGAAATAAAGGCTCAACTATTTTTATCTCGAAGTATTTAGCTGCATATACACATATACACAGGTGTATTCATAGAATGAATGAGAAGCCCATGGCTCTCTCTTGCATTTTGGTGGTCTGGGGTCACTTCCCAACCCAGGATGGCCAATGCCATGTTGGACTAAGGAGGAAATGAAGGCCAGACTTGTTGGTGAACAGTTGTCATTTATTCCATTCTCCACATGTGCATGTTCCAGTCTCACTAAGCTCCCTATTCCAGTTTCACCCTGCCTTTCATTCCTGTCTCCTCTTGTCCCCCCTCCTGTCTCTCTGTGCTCCAACTTGCTGTCCTCACCTCTCCTCTAGTCTCTCACACCCTCCAAACCTTGGCAGTAGCAATGACACCCAGGTCTAGGTAGCACAATCAAGATATGAAAACCCTTCCTGCCGCCAGGAGATCAGCTCAAGGGTGAAATATCATCTATGGTTTTTTCTCCTTTCCTTAGTCAAATAACCATTCAAACATTCATCTTAATTCTACTTCTTGATATTAGTCATTTTGTATGGACACAGTAAGAGATGGGCTGGAGCAATAGCACAGCGGTTGGGCTTTTGCCTTTACACGCAGCCAACCCGATTTTGATTCCTCTGCCCCTCTTGGTGAGCCCGGCAAGCTACTGAGAGTATGGAGCCAGCACAGCAGAGCCTGGCAAGCTACCCAGGCGTATTGGATATGCCAAATACGGTAACAAAAAGTCTCTCAATGAGAGACATTACTGGTGCCCGCTCAAACAAATCGATGAGCAACGGGATGACAGTGACAGTGATAGTAAGAGATACATTAATTTTATAGGGTGGCTCTCCTCGGGATATCTTGCTATAGATCCCAGACTACAGTGTCCAGACCAGATTAATCTTTCCTAACCCTAGCAGGATCCTAATCCAGTTGCTACTTTTTGGATCATGACAGAATTCATCCATGACCATGCTTTTAGCTTATAGTTAAGTATTATGGTGCTTTGGTCTGGCCCAATTCAATGCCAGGGTAGCTCACATCTTGCCCTAGGTTTATACAGTCCCTCGTTGGGACCCTGCTTTTGGGGTGCTAGGAAGTAAGAGCAGCTGAGTCTTAAGTTGAGAGAACAGATGTCCCAGAGTGAATATTATTCAGAGTCAATTAACTGCCAAGTTTCAAAAGCATAGCATTAACTGTATTCCTGTGTCTATACAAAAAGGACACTGCTCTGAATTAACTATGCAAAGGACATAAGAAGAATAGAAAAGCAATATTTACAAGTTAACAAGGTCTGATTAGGAGATAAAGGTGATTGACAGGATAGGGAAGCATAGCACAAAGAAAGAGGTTACAGATAAACACAAAGGAATGGGAGTGCCTCGAGAGCACTGTGATGGGTGCAACCCAATAAACCTATGCTATCTGTGACAAGGCAGAAAGGACAAACCAATGTCATCCTACACATACATGTATTAATTTTATTTATATACACATATTCATTCATATATATAATTTCATATAAAGAAAACAGCAACGCATTAATGGTGACTCTAGTGGACTATTCTTTCAAATGTTCGTAGATTTGGAATTTTTCAAAATGAGTTGGGAAAAAATTATGGGGGATGGTTTGGACCATACGATCTGTGCTCAGGGCTTACTCTTGGTTCTGTGTTCAGAGATCATTCCTGGCAGCACTTGGGTTATCATATCTAGTGTCTGGGATTGAAACCAGGTTGGCTCTGTGTAAGGCAAGTGCCCTACCTGCTTTACTATCTCTCTGGCCCCAGAAATTCGGAAAATTTTCAGGCCCAGAACATGTCCAACAGGTGAAGCACTTGCTTCCACAAGGCCAACCCAGGTTCCATCATTGATGCCTCCATGTGGTCTCCCGAGCACTGCCAGGTATGGTCCCCAAAGCAGAAACAAAGTTGAGAAAATTTAACTGAAACTTTTATCCATTGAAAGGACAAATATTTGAGGAGAGGGAGTTAGTCTGGCTCTCTCTGTCATTAAGGCAAATATTTACACTGTTCAAGGCAAAGTCCATGCAAGTGACTCTCACTGGGACAGAAACCTGTTGAGGAACCACAAACACTATGGCAGCAGAGATACAAGACTGGAGCATACACAGGATTACAGCAATCTGGATCCAAACAGTTCACATATAGACTTCTGCTGTAAGCTTCTAATTTACAGGCACTCAGGGTGGAGGTACATGGATCACCCAGGTTTCCAAGATACCCAGCTCTGTTTTACATCCACTAAACTGGGAAGCAAGTGACTTAGAGCTGGAGGTCCGAGTATGTGCCAACACCAGCCAGTATATCTGCTTCTACTGGCAGTTTGACTGAGGGCTGCCATGCGTATGATGAGCCACATCAACAACAGGCCAATAGCAGACTGAGCTCCCAGCTGATAGACACCTGCTTTGGCCAAGCCATCAGCTCAGCTCTCACATTGCCCATACCTAGCATTAGCAAGCAGACCACATTGTCACAGTTTTCCCAGCTAGCGAGGGGCCCAGGACTCCCTTGGGACATTCAGCTCCATGAGACCACTGCTATGATGGAGACATCAGCTTCCACTTGGTCAGGTCACCACATAGGTTACCTATCAACCCATAGACACACAGGGAAAATAGGAATTTCCAGAAGCTTGCAATAAATATCCTTCAACTGCCATCCAGAACACTCCTAATTTGGTGCTCAAGCACAATTGGGTATTTATGATCTGAAGTCTAGCCCCCAAGTTGTACATGATCATAACCCCTAATCACTGTTCAGGTCAACCAGTCTTTGACTTAATGCCCACTGCTAGACACCAGGAACTCTGGGTCAGAGCCCAGGCCTTCTAGATATCAACATTTCCACTAGTATTGAGCACTTGTGACCACAAGTCTCCAGTGGGTATCCAGGTCCACAATAACATAGGGTTGCAGATACTGACTCAATTTTGTGAAAGTCTTGGTGGTGGCACAGGCCAGTTTACACCTGAATCCTCAGCCCTTGCCCTCACATAGCACAAGATACAATAAAGCATTAGAGGGACTCAGCTGCACTGATGCCTGGGGACAAAAGCTCAGGAATGTCTTAAAACACACAGAACTTCAAAACTCCCTGAAAAGGACTTCAAAGTAACAAGCATTTCCACATTGAATAAAATTAATAAATCAGTGGAAAAGAATCTCAACAAGTTTGGGAAAAGTATAAATAAATAGGGGAAAAGTTCAAGCAGAAGTTCATGAGCTAAAGAGTTTACTAGCTGAACACACCACACACACACACACACAAACACACACAGGCACACTGTAGTCAATAGCAGAATGGAAAAAGAAAAATTGAGTTAGTAACCTTAAAAACAAGGTATATGAAATTGGCAAAAAGAAGAGAAGGAAAAAGAGTGTTAGGGCTGGAGAGATGGTATAGGAATGAAGGCACTTGCCTTGCATGCAGTCAACCCTGGTTCGGTTCCCAGCACCACCTACAGTCTCCTGAGCACCTACCGGAGTGAGCCCTGAGCACTGCTGAGTGTGGCCCCAAAACAAAAAACAAAAATTTTTTAATAAAGAAAACTAAGAGACTTATGGGACATAAATGAGAATAAATTTCCTATTAAAAGAGATTCAGAACAGGAAAGAGAGAAAGGGGAAGTATTGTTCGTGGAAAAATAAAGCCAATAAATCCCCCAGACTGGGCTGGAGCAATAGCACAGCAGGTAGGGTGTTTGCCTTGCATGCAGCCGACCCGATTCGATTCCCAGCATCCCATACGGTCCCCCTAGCACTGCCAGGAGTAATTCCTGAGCACAGAGCCAGGAGTAACCCCTGTGCATTGCCGGGTGTGACCCAAAACGAAAAAAAAAAAGAAATCCCCCAGACTGAGGAGAGAGACATTTATCCTGAGTCAGGAAACCTAAAAAATTTCAAAAATCAAACCAAAGTAGAACAACCAAGACAGATTGCAATTAAAAATGGCACGAATGAGATGGGGGGTGGGAGAGGGAGAGTGGGGAGAGGGAGGGAGAGAGGGAGAGGGAGAGAGACCCTCAGGAGGAGCAGAAGAGCAAAGACTCACATAAAAACTCTTATAGTTCTCATATCAAACTTCTCAAATGAACTTTACAGGCCAGAAAGGAATGGTATGATCCATCCAAAGCTTGAATGAAAAGAACCATCACCTAAGAGACCTCTCTCATGCCAGATCATCACTTAGCTTTGAAACAGTGGTTTAAAACATTTTCAGACAAACAACTCAAGGCGTTTATTGTCTCTAAACCAGCTCTGTGAGAAATATTAAATGTTCCACATAAAGCAAGGAAACACTATGTGGAAGTAGTAATATACATCTAACACACACACACACACACACACACACACACACACGATAAATGGGAGAAAGGAAAGTATTAAAGGAACTCCTAGAATAAACTCCAGACTTGAATTGGATGTGTTGGGGAGAGAGATAAGTGGCAATAACCAGGAAGGGGCTGATACCCTAACACCTACAACTCAAGAAAGTCAATCCTGCCATTAACCACGCCTGTGTAGAAGCTCTGAGACCTTCCTCTCTGAAGCCTAGAGAGAAGACCTCACGCCAGTTGCCACCTCCCTTGCAGCCTTAGTTGCACCATGAAACAGATTCAGCTAGGCTCACCCAGTCTACCCCACAGAAAAGGTGAACTCATTAGTGTGTGTTATTTTAAGGCAGCAAGTTTTTAGTAATGTTTTATGTAGCAATTACTTACTAATACTTTAAATGTTAAACTACAATGGTAACCTTAAGGTAAAAAGTACTAGGAAGAAATTAACAAGAGGACAAAGTAAACTGATACCAAAGGAAAAAAAAAACAGATACTAAAGTGCCAGCAGAGAAAATAAAGGAAAGCCAAAGAAGCAAAGAAAAACTGCAAAACCATCTGAAAGTCTCAGAAACATGGCAATGAATTCTCTTATGTCAATAATGCCTCTAAATGTCAGTGGGTTGAACTCCCCAATCAAAAGGCAGAGCGGCCAGATGGATCAGGAAACATAATCCAACCTTCTGCTGCTTACAAGAGACACACCTGAACTTTCATGATAAATGGAGGCTCAGAGTAAAAGACAGGAACACAGGCAAAGGGCAGGCTTGAAAAGGCAGGGATGGCTATGTGTGTGTAAGACAAACTGAAGTATAAGCTAAAAACTTGTACACTAAAAACATGAAAATTAAAAATATCTCTCAAGATGGGGTGGACATTACATATCAATTAAGGGACCAAGAGTTCAAGAAAATGTAACACTTTTCAACATATACATATCAAACATAGGAGCAGCGAAGCTCACAAATCAGCTACTAATGGGCGATATCAACTGCCAACACTATAGTAGTAGGAGGTTTCCACTCTCACCATTAAAAGTAATAACCCCATAATCAATGAGAGGAGACACCCAATCCCATCTTTGGACAAATCAGACAAAAATCAATGATAAAAACTATGATCTTAAATGAAGAAAAGAGTTGGAGGGAACATGTATAGGAAAATCTAACCCCTCCCTCCCCCACCAAAGACAAATTCACATTTTTCTCCAGTACTCTTGGAATATTTTGCAAACTAGAGCATATGCTAGGACACAAAGAGGTGTCCGTAAGATCATGGAAACAGAAACCATGTCAAGTTGCTCTTCAGACCATAATGCTAAGAAGGTTGAAATGAAGCATGAAAAGAAAACCAGAAAATACTCAAATATCTGGAGAACTAACTCATAGACTGTTGAACAACCAATGGGGCAAATGGGAAATCAAAGAAGAAATAAAATATATTGAAAATTAAATAAGGACACAGACTATCAGAGACTTCAGAGACAGCAAAAGCAGGACACCTTAGAAATAGAGACTTGCAATAAGAAAAATCTCAAATAGCTTAACCTCACATCTTAAGAAACTAGAAGGACAGGGATTAAGCTACGCAGAGGAGTGCTTACCTTGCATGGGTAAGGCACTGGATGAATTTCTGGCACCTCCCTCCACTCCCAGTCCCACCCTAATCAAGCGCGCACACACACACACACACACACACACACACACACACACACACGCGCGCGCGCGCGCGCTCGCAGCGCAAAAGTAGAAGGAATAAAATAGCAAAATTAAAGTGGAAATACATCTATGGATATCAGGAAAACAATACAAAGGTCAATTAGGTCAATACTGTATTGGAAGTCTTAGAGTAATCAGGCAAGGAAAATAGAGGGGTTTAAATTGGAAAATAAGTGAAATGACCTTTATTTGAAAATGACTTGAACATATACACAGGAAACCCTAAAGACTTTACAAAAAAACTTTTAGAAGTGATAAATGAATATTGTAAAGTATCAAGTATCAGGTTACAAAATCAACACAAAATGTCTGCTGCTGCTTTTCTATAGGCAAATAGTGAAATAGAAGCATAAGAATCTTTTTCAAAATCCAATTATTATTGTGACTATGAACATCAAATACCTAGAAATCAAACCAAAACAGGTGAAAGTGTTACATATTAAAAACTATAAATCACTTAAAAAATAGGACATAGAATATTATAAATATTCCATTAATTCCTAC